>NC_135535.1:188056008-188356008 GCF_045843805.1 Urocitellus parryii | reverse complement strand
AGTTTACCACCAAATCTCTGAGAGAATATTATGGTCCTCTGTCCCCTGATCTAGGGATACTCTACCAAAACTCTCAGTCTTTCTGTCTCGGTCTTCATCTTTCTGTTACTTCTTATTATAGTATTGTTCTTTAGTCATGGAAAGAACCCCGCTCCTAGGATACAGTTATATATTCTATTCTTTCTGAATTGATTTAACTGGTTGTATGACCTCTTTTTATTTTCTAAAGCACATATTCCCAAATGTTTCTAGGCAAAAACCATTTCCACATAAGGTTTTCTATCCTCAAACCACAAGGACAGAAGTGGTGTGTTGAAAATGCTTTGACATCAGAGCAGGTTCACATCTCAACAGTTCTCTCTTCTCTGTTCTCTATTTGGAAAGTTACTTAAACCATCATTAGAGTCTGATGCTACCCAAGCTAGATTTGAGCCTATGGCATAACAAGTTCTTGAATACTGTTGAAATTTCACCCTTCACCTGATGCAATCAGGCATCCACTCAGAGTACCTCAATAACAATGGTACCACCAATGGATGATCAGCTTTCCAGTATTTAACACAACAGACACAGCCTTAGATACAATGAGCTACTCCATCCTTCTTGAAGCCTTCTCATCTGTTTTTTTTCATAATATCATACTCATCTGGTTTTCTTTTTCATCTCTTTTGGATACTCACACTTTCTTTGATTTTCTTTAAATATGACCATTCCTGAACCCTCCATTTGGACCTTCTGTTTTCACTCACCAAATTGTTACTCAGTAACTCCTTTCAATTCTGATTTATGTTTTATTTTTTAATCACCATCTTCTGAGACAACTCAAAATTTAAATCTCCAAATTGCCTCCAAAAATTCAGACTTGAAATTTCAACTGTTGGGATTCTTCCACTTGGATGTTCCACCTAAAACACAATATGCCCCATAGTGCTGCCTTATCCTGGCCCTATTGGTTCCCAATTGTTCCCCAGCTCGGTGAGTGTTTCCATTTACTAATAATATGAAACAAAATGGCCATGATTCATTTTTGAATTTGCTTTCTCCCTCACCTCTGCAAATCCCTTCATCTCTGAAACCTGTGTATTTACCTCCTAATTCACTCCAAAATCAAGTCCCCTCTATCTGTTGTGATTGCCTTAGTCCAGACAGGGTCCTCTCTCTACTGGGTTACTACTGTAATACACCCAATCCCTTGTAGCCACATGGGCCTTGTCCCCTCCAATCCACTTTGCACACTTGCCCAGAACAACCATCCTCTAAAACAAACCTGATTCTGACATTCTCCCATCTAAAACCATGTTACCGCTTATCATCATAACATCTCCATGACATCTCCATACTCCAAACCCCTTAAAATCCTGCCCTCTTTTTTATTTTGAGCTTCATCTGCAGCCCATATGCAGCCTGATTCAACAACTTTGAGTTCTGAATGTTAGCTAAGTGACGGAAGGAACAGTGAGTTTATTTCCTATTGTAGTTCTTCCTGCCTTTAGGGATACTGATGCCAAATTATAAGGGTAACTTCTATCACATGTTCTGAACCACAGGGTCTGAAGCAAAAAAAAAAAAAATGAAATCAATAAACAAACAACTCCACACCTTATAAAATAAAACTATTATCAAGCAAGATTTAAAAAATGCTACCCAGAACATATATTAGTATTATAAAGTCAGCTTTAAAACAAATTTAGGCCTGTTAACTGCCAAGATTCATAGTTCTTTCTCTTCTATTCCCTCACAGCTTCCCAGGCAAGCTTACTTTCTTCCTTCAAATATTTGCTTTGGCTTCATTGAAATAAGTCATCATTAGTTATCAGCACATTTTTAAGAAATGGATGCAGTATAATAATTTTATTCATTCATGTGTGAATAACCCAGGGAAAAGCTCTGATGTGAGTTATTTGTAGACAAAGAATAACCTCCTCCTCCCCTGGCACTGTGAAGGGATGAGGGAACCAGAGGCAGCACCCAGCTGCCCTTGAGAAGACCTCAGGGGAGGTATCTGTGGGGCTTGCAGACATTGAAAGCACAAATATACTGGGTAAGAATGAAGCTCTCATAACCAGCCTCACCTGCTCCACACTATGCACAGACAGGCTACATAACAGGCAATGAAATCGTTTTTCCCCTGGTGCAGAGAAATTAAACTGCTTATTTTATGCAGGTATAAAGAAGCTTCATGGCTATGATTTTAATTAGAAGATAAGACCAACATCATAAATGGACTTTATTTTATATACCATGAGTTACAATATACTGAAGAAGGGTTACCGTCAAATATGTCTACGATGTGTTCTCTTCCTCTAGCCATTTCTTTCAGACTTGCATACACCACTTGCATATACCAACCCACTAATCCACACACAAACACCACATGGATATGTGTGCCCACATGCATTAACATGCACACAGATGCCTCATGTATGTGCAGGCACAGATACAGAAATGAATTAATATATAGTAAGGCATGTTGACATTGTGTGGCCGTTTCACGGAGCTATTGTTTGCGAGAGTAGATTTTTTATTGCAACCTTTCTCTGACATTCTCATTGGAAATCCTTTTATATACTTTGATATCCCTGACAATGTCTCTACTCAATCCTACTTTCTAAGCAGAAGGAAAAGAAGAGAAACAGACACCTACATATTCTGGATTTCTAACCTATGCAAGGTACTTTCCCTGATATTTTATAAAAAACCTCATACAAATCATGTAAAGTATCATTATTTGCATTTTACAGATAAGGAAACTAAGGCTCCGGAGGAAAGCAATTTGCCTAATACTCCTCTGATTGATTCAAAACCTACCTAAGTCCCCACTGGCTACACACACACACACACACACACACACACACACACACAGAGTCAGATGCCTTTTTAAAGTACCTCTAAGAAATCCATCCAAGAAAAAATAACAGCTTTAAGAAAGCTCTTTTCTTCCTCTGACTACCTCTGACCAAGTATCTACTTCTGTCCAAAATAATATCAAGAATTAAATGAATAGGAATCAAAGAGGGAACTACAATTTAACTGCTAATGTTTAAAAAGGAGGGTACCATAATATCAATGTAAACATTATAAGAAAATGCTTTGTCACAAGTTAAGCCTCAAAGCAAACTATGTCCTGTATATTAATATACCAAACATATAAAGAAAATCATCTTATGCCTGCCCAAATATTTATTAAGCCAGGATTTTCATTTGAACGCTTACAGGGACAAAGCAGGTAAAATCAAATGAGTGAAGCAGAAAAGACAAAGTAAGAAGTGGGAAATACTGCACCAAACTGGAGAATATATATTGTTTAAAATATTTAAAATTGTATTGTAGAAACATTAGGCCTCAATGAAATATATCTGTGGATTAGGCATTATGGACTAGGCATGTGGCTCTTGGTAAAAAATACAATAAATTGTTTCTAAAAAAACAAGGAAATTTACAAGCTTTATCTTTCAGTTTTAATTGTCAGCATACAGGTGCATAATTTATAGCAGTGGCTATTCAGATGTTTGTGAGTTCTGCATTTACATGATTTGACAATCAATAGGGCAGAGATCTCACTGGAGATTTTTGTTTTCTCTTTACTTCATTCTACTTTGATTTTTTTTTTTTTATCCAGCTTATCCTTATATAAGATGTGCAATAGGCACAGATGTGTGCGGGAAGGGGAGTATTTCAAGTATGGATTAGTGGGTTACCAACAGTGAAGATGCTGGGTGCAGGTGTCCTGGGTTCAAATCTTCAGGCAGCTTCTTTATGTGTAAGCAAAAGGAAGTGAGTCAGCATTCCCAAGTCTGTTATCTAAGCTGTAGAAGAAGACAAGCAACTGCACCTCCTCCCTCAGTTTTGTTCAAAGGGGTAAATGCGATAATGATTAGGGGGCTTGTGATAGTACCAGCTGCACACCTGCTAAGTACAGGTTGACCTTCATCTCTAAATCACCCAGAAAAGCCAAGCAAAGCCAGAAGTGGGGCCAGGCAGGGTGGAGATAAACGGAGGTGATTTGATTCCCTTTGCTCTTGACCTGGGTGGATAAAAGCCAAAGGGTAGAGGTAGAGAAACTAGGGAATTGCTTTCCAATAAGTAAAGTTACTGTCCTACATGGTAAGAATGCTCCAGAGATATGGTGAACAGCAGTGAGCACACACTTAACAATACTGGTTTGTATAATTGGAATTTTAAGATCTCATGGGGTATGTGTATGTGTGGGTTCACCATATTAAAAATAAAATAAAATAAAAAGTAAAAAGGACAGGGAGAAAAATACTACATTTCATATTCATTTACATGCATTTTGCATTCCTGGTAGTATTGTAAGACAAACATACCCTATTAGCAAATATCAGCATTGCCACAGTGAACACCAGTCAGTAGGCAATTGTCAATTTGCTAAATATAGTTTGCTGCTTAGTTGCAGTCATCTGTTCAATGGGAAATTCCAGACCAGGATAGAAGGAGCATGCTGCTGCCTTAGGGGTGAGACTCTCACACAACCAGTCTCTTAAGCTTATCTATTTCTAATCTGAATTATCTCAGGTTAGAAATGGATAAGCTTTAGAGTTTACCAACAAATGAATGGCATAATCTCTTTTCTTTTTTTTTTCATTTTTCATTTTTATTTATTTTTTATTTGCTTGTTTGCAATGCCTTCTTTGGTGAATCCCTGGTAAAAATAAATAATAACAGCAGTCCTGATTTTAGGGTGTAAAGCACAATGCAAGTTAGGAACCAGGCAGGGATTCTGCTTGGTCAGCTTGCTTTCAAAATCCTTTCAGCTTCTCTACATCTAAGCCAGTCAGAATAAGCACTGGAGATGTCAATATCCTACCCAGAAATCTTTCCAGAGTACACCCTCTCCTGGTGTTGGATGAGCCTAATGATATCATTGATGAATAAGTTACTTTGTTTCATTACTTATTCTCTCTGTTTCTCCTTGCAATCTATCAACATGAGGGAAAAGTTAAAGGTTTCTCAGTCTCTAGCTCTGTCAGAGATCCCAGAAAGGCAAGGAAATAAACTCTAGCCCAATGAATAGAAAAGGAGAAATGCTATAATTCACCATGTAATTGAGTCCTAATGGTACACCCTTAGCACAGTTAGTGTTCAATAAGAAAAAGCGATAATATCAATATAGATTTTCAAAGAATATAACATACGCCAGCATGGCCAGCCCCTAAACCAATGGATATAATTGATATGTTATTGAATATTGACTTCCATGAAAATGGGGCCTGCTATAGGTAAGGCTTTGAATCTCAATATACTAGTACATTCTCTCTCTCTCTCTCTCTCTCTCTCTCTCTCTCTCTCCCTCCCTCCCTCCCTCCTTCCCTCCCTCCCTTCCTCTTTCCCTCTCTCTTTATCATCTCTTTCTCCTTCTATCTTTCTATCCATCATCATCACCTCTTCTAACAGTGGTTCCCAATTCAGGGGCAAGAAGAAGTTGTCTCAAGGGGATAATTTACAATGCATGTAAACATTTTAAATGTCACAATTTAGACAGAGGAGTGAGTTCCTGGAATCCAGAAAGTAGAGGCCAGGGATTCAGCTAAGCATGTGGCATTGCACAGAAAAGAACCCCTTAAAAAAAGAATTATTCCACACAAAATGTCAATAGTGCCACTGTCAAGAAATCTTATTAAAAATCATATATATATATATATATATATATATATATATATATATATATATATATGATACATGCCCTATATGTATTTACTTAGGCTAAAATATGTAAAACACACCTAAATTTTAAAGATAGAACACCAATAAACATTTATATTTATGTGCATGTTCTCTATCACTGCTGCTATTATACATGCCACTCTCTTTTGCAGATAAAACTCCCCACCTCTCTATCTATCCCAACACACTCTACTAAGCTCCTTCCTACTTGTCCTTCAGGATTTCACATAAGCATCAACAAGAAAGCAATATTCACTGAGGCAAGTCAGGAATAAAAAAATAAAAAGCGCAAACAACTCAGCATTTAAACAAACATCCCTCTTTAAAAAAAATAGGCAAAGGACATTGTATAGACATTTCTCTAAACAATAAATACCAATAACCAATAAACACATGCATAAGATGTCCAACATTCCTAAACTCACTAATGATTAAACAAATACAAACAAAAAAACCACAATGAGATACTATCTCACACCCGTAAATTCTGTTAAAGAAAAATGACAAGTGTTGGCAAGGATGTGGCAAAATGAACCCTTTTGCACTGTGGCTGCAAATGTAAAATGTGCAGCCACTATGAAAAGCAATATGGTGGTTTACCAAGTTATTAAAAATAGAATTACTATGTGGTCCAGTAATTTCATTTGTGGGGGTTTATCCCAAAGAACTGAAGCAGAATCTCGAATACATACATATAAACTAACATTTGCAGCAGTATTTTTTTTACAATATTCAAAAGGAGAAAGCAATCAAAGTGCCCATCAATGGATGAACGAATGAACAGCAGCACATGTATGCACATACAGTGGAACATTATTCAGCTATAAAAGGGAGGAAATTCTGACACATACTATACAGCATGAATGAACTTTGAAGATATTATGCAAAGTGAAATATGCAAGTCACTAAAAGAGAAATACTGTATAATTCTATTTATAATTCTATTTATAGCTGATACAGACAGAAAGTACAGTGATCATTGCCAGGACTGTGGGTAGGGAAGAATGAGGAGTTACATGTTATTAGGTTTAGTGTTTAGTTTTACAAAATAAAAGGACTTCTAGAGATTGGTTGTGCAATAATGTGAATATACTTACTGCAGAATTATATACAGAAATATGGTTAAGAAGGCAAGTTTCATTTTATGTCTATATCACCACAACTATTAGAAAACACAAAAACAATATACAAAACTAGACATGAGACTGGAGATAAAATAATGTGTTGAAGAAATTTCCAAACACCATTTATTCATCCAAGCAATATTAGCTGAGTTTTGACTACACTCCAGGTTCAATTCAAAAGATTTGGCAAGAGCAATAATCAAAGCAGAATGAAAATCCCTTTCCTCATAGAGCTTCCACTTCTGTGAGAAAAGAGTAAACAATAAACCAACATATAAGAAAAGTATGTGGTCTAATAAATCCTTTGGACTGAAGGTAAACAGAAGAGGAAATACAAGTGCTAAGAGGAAACAAGACACTGGCTTTATCCTAAGTGATGTGGATACACACAATGACTGGGCACTGGTAGGCTAGGGCTTGTATTTTAATCACTTCACTCCGAGAGCCATGGAAAGTGTCAGGGAGACCAGGTGGAGGCCAGAAGGGACAGACTGATGGCCTATACCAAATGGAGCACTGGTGTGCTAAGAAGTGGCCAGTTTCTGGGTATATTCTGAAACAACAAAAAAAAACAAAGGGTCTGCTTATAGACTATATGGTGGGTGTCAGAGAAAGTGAGGTGACTCATTACATGGTTTGTGTCTGTGTGTTCATCTTGGCATTGCTTATGCTAATTCATTATTTAAAATAACCCAAATTGACTGATTTTTGGACTGAATGACAAAAAAAATAGAATCAGCATTTATGAGATAGAAAAAAAAAAACGAGAGAAGCAGGTTGTGGGATTTGAATATAAGGAATTGATTCCAATATGCCTAATACACATCCAAATGGAGATGTGAGAGTCATCCCTTTGTCCAAAGTATCCATGCTGTATACACTACCCACTCATTAGTCATACAATTCAGCCTCAGAATTCAGACTACTAGGGGCTTGTGTTCAAGTAACCCTGATTTTACTTAATAATGACCCAAAACACAAGAATAATATTGCAGTATATTGTTACAATTGTTCTATTTTATTATTATTATTATTTTTATCCTCTTACTATGCCTCATTTATAAATTAAACCTTATTATAAGTATAGGTATAAGTAAAAACATGTATATAGAGAGTTTGATACTATCTGCAGCTTCAGACTTCCACTGAGGGGGTCTTGGAAATTTACCGCCTCACATAAGGGGGAAATCCTATGGAGAACAGACCACTTAAATTAGCAACATAGAAGATGATAGTGACCACAGAAAAAGGCTGTGGAGTGAAGCAGGCAGACAGTCAGTGTTGATGCAAGTATAAATTGGCATGATCACTTTGGAAAGCAACATTGAATTACAGAACAAGACTCATAAATATTCATATTTTTGACCTTGTAAATTCTCTTCTAGGAATTGGTCCAAGGAAGCCATCAGGGACCCAATAAAAGGTTTATGCACCTGTATGTCCATCTTGTGTTATTTATAATAATACAAAATTGGAAATAACCCAAATATCTGATAGCAGAATGATTAAGTAGGCTAAATACATTTAATGGAATATTACGCAGCTATTAAACATAAATTCAAATAGTTTCATGACACATGAAAAATAATCATATGCCTGAACAGTGCATTAAAAGCAGGCTGGACACTCTCGAGGCATAAACTTAATTTTGTTAAAAATTGCTTACATTTCATTCTAGTATTTACGCATGAATATCTTGAGACACACATGTTAACAGTGGTTATTCCTGAATAGCAACATCATGAGTGTTTTTTCATTTTCTTCTCCCACTTCTGTTTTTCCTAAATATTCTGAAATGAGCATATATTACCTTGATCATCACAAATCATTCTCTGTCTACCCATACACTCACACACACACACACACCCTTTTCCCAACACTGGCCCTTTTTCAAGAATGTCAGTAAGACAGAGCTACTACTTCCTGCTCTTAGAAAACTCCACAGTTGAGATTATGACCTGTCCACGACCAAGAGCAGTAGTCAGAGTGTGGGACAGGGGTAGTGATGGGTCCAGCCACCAGAGCACTTTGCAACTCAGGGGAGTCATATTCCCAACTTCCCCTCGGGAGTGGGAATCTTCTGCCTTGACCTCTAGTTCTCTGAACTTTCCCCTCACCAATGGCTGTTCCCCAGTCCAGCTCTGACCATGGCATCTCCTTCTATGTGTGAGAAGAATCATCCTGGCACCTCAGACACTTCCCAAGTGGGTCCCCCAGGTTGTTCTCAGGCTCGACGTTTTCAGCATAACCACCTGCTGGAGCTGAGCAGCACTTCTGGGTGTTTTAATGACTATGATTCTTCTAACATGTCTATTTTTTGCTTTTAATCAACTGGATGCTAGCAATTTGAATGCCTGAAATAGCCAACACCTTATGTGACCTTGAGTCAACTGGTTTGATAGTTCTCAAAACCAGCCTTCTTCCAGCCTTCCTTCAAGGCCCAATTGAATTCCCTCCCCTCTGTGACACCTCTCAAATTCTCCAGAAGAATGATCTCTGCTTTCATGAACCGCACCAGCACATCTGCTATCACCTTGAGCTATAATTTTCTGTTTAAATACATTTGAAAATATTGATGCATGGATATATCCATGTATCTTAAGATATCAGTTATCTCGCATTTCATTTGCATTTGCCTTCTTTGTCACTGCGATCCCTAAAGTCAGGGAGCTTTGGTTCTATTGCTCTCTGGTCCCCTTTGCTGCAGGGAGTGAAGCACGCGCTCCATCAACACGTGACGCCCGACAGAGTGAAGGCCACTCCAGGGTTTCACAGTTTGCTTGACCAAATAGGACATTCTATTTGTGGCTTACCAGTGTTCCGGACAGGGAGCTAGTTCCTTCTTCATAAGAGAAGTCAGCAAAACCCTGACCAGAGGCACCGCTCCTCTGCCAGCCCAGGCGTCACCAGTTCACTGGCAGTAACTGTCACTTGGCAGTACTTCTCTGCCACCTCCAGTTCCTCTTTTGTAAAAGGACAAATTTAACCAATTTGGTGGTCATATGATTTCTCAGTAAGATGCTTACTTCCAATATTTAAAAAAGAAAAAAGGCAAGCTTAACCATGAGAGAGAAGGAGAAATGAAGCTTCATTGTTTTAAAAACTTGCAAGGACTGGGGATGTGGCTCAAGTGGTAGTGCGCTCGCCTGGCATGCGCGGAGCGCTGGGTTCAATCCTCAGCACCACATAAAAATAAAATGAATTTCTTCCATTTGTATTATCCTGTCTTACCCCTCCTTTCCTCTTATATGTCATTTTGTATAACCCTGAGGATCGCCTTCCATTTCCATGCGATTTCCTGATGTATTAAGCACTATGTAATGTTTTGAACGACCAACAATAAAAAAAAATTATTATAATAAAAAAAAATAAAATGAAGATGTTGTGTCCACCAAAAACTAAAAAATAAATATTAAAAAATTCTCTCTCTCTCTCTCTCTAAAAAAAAAAAAAAAAAACTTGCAAGACACAGGACTGGGTTGGAAGGAATTTTGCTTATTTTTGATGTTTTGTCGTAGTTTGATTTGAGGCCTTTGTTTGTTTGATGTGACTTTCTCCAGGTTAGGTGCACCGAAGGAAGATGCAAACCCAGACAGGTGTTTCTGTGGGCAGATTCAGGACCTGAGATACAGCTTAGACAAGTTGAAGGCATGTGGCTTTTGGCACAACCTTGTGGTAGGCACAGGTATGTGACCAGGTGTGTTTGGTGTTGAGAAATATCTAATCAGTGGAATCAAGATCATCCAAGGTGTTGGCTTTCTCAGGCATCCAAGCTGCCACACGCACGTCTGGGACCCCAGCAGGAGCCCAGAGTCGACAACACTGTTTCAAATCTGAAAATCAAAAAGGCAATGATGATATGGAAAGATCAAGAAAAAGAAATGCTCACCCACATGCCTATTATCTACCACAAAACAAATTTAATTTATAAGCATCTTGTTGAAGCTGTGTGGGAGGATGATCCTGAAAAGATTTCAGTGCACGAGGGATGGTAAGCGGAAATTAATTGCAGAGTACCCATTATGACTAATTTAAGAATTGCAGATTGTCACCGATACAGTATTTATTTAGTGTGCTATCTTTAGGGGTTCCTCTAGTGAACATTATAAAAAGAAAAAAATAAAAGAGCTTTCATAGGTTCACCTGCTAACCCTATTTTTTCTCATTGGATCTTAAGTTCTCTGTAGGAGAAGACTCCAATTGAGGCTGTTTTCAGGGACTTAACTCTAAATACTTAGGAAAGATGATTGTATTGAGGAGAGGCAAGGTAAGTTTTAGGGAGAACAATCAGGGGAACACATGTGCTTGGCTTATCCTATGTCCTGGGCCAGTTGAGTGAGTCTATGACACCAAGAGCTTCATTAGTGTTGGTCACAATGTCACTGCATCCTGGGGGCACCGCCTTGCCCAGCAAGAGTGAGCATCGCACGAATGTGCATTAGACCTCAACTACACATCGGCAGCAAGTGCCCTCAAGACTGAGGGCAAGGACAGGCCCCCTACAGCCACATGCCAGATCTGATGAACCCAGAGCCACAGCAACTTCCAGCTGCTGCCATGACTCCCATCAGCCCACATAAGAGAAGAGGCTGATAGAGCCATGGGACCTTGGGGTCCTTTCACCAGTGCAGGAACTGTCGTGATAATGGGACAAATAAGCTGCAGGGGAGAGACATTTAGATCCCAGAAAGAGTGAAATAAAAAGGACACAGACCACACAGGGAGCTGGGTGGATGCTTGCAGCGCTGGGGGGCTGTGCTTCCTAACCCCAGCTCAAGACACCGGCTCTGTGCACTGTCACACAGGTTACGTGAAATACTACCAAGGCCTTTGAGCTGTGCTGCCTTTGACAGTTTACCAAGTCCTTCCACAGCTCTCTCCTCCTGGGTCCTCCCTCCACTCTGTGAGGGAGGCAGGACAGGCATCATTACTCCTGTCTTAGCCCATTCAGATCCTACCACAAAATGCCCCAGGTTGGACGGCTTGCAACCAACAAGCATTTATTTCTCACAGTTCTGGCGGCGGGAAGTCCAAGACAGAGGTGTGCCACTTCTCTGGGGTCCCTCACAGGAGGATACTCATCCCATTTGTTAGGGTGCCACCTGCATGATCTGATCACCTCTCAAAGACCTCACCTCCTAGTGCTATCGCATTGGGGGTTAGGATTCCAAATATGAGCTTTTGGGGAAGGGAAGCACACAAACATTTACGAGCCTCTTATATCAGACTCCTGCAGTTGCCATAACAAGTTGCCATCAATGTCATGACTTAAATAATGTGATTTTTTATCTTACATATTTGGATGTCAGAAACCCCAAAGGGGTTTCACTTGGCTAAACTCAAGGTGTCCACAGGGCTGTGATCCTTTCTGAAGGCTCCAAGTGAGGATCTGTGCTCTTTCTTGACTTTTTCAGATTCAAAGGTTGACCTCGTTCCTTAGCTCCTGATTCTTTTCCATCTTCAAATACAGGCACAGCCTGTCCAAGTCTCTGTCATAGGACATCATCACACTGCCCTTCTTCCTCTCTCTTTCCCATTTTTAAGGACCCTTATGATCACAGCTCAATCATCCAGGGTACCCTCTTTATTTTTAGGTCAGCTGATTTACATAGGAATTCCATCCAGAACTAGAATCCTCCTTTGCCTCATAACCTAACAAACTTGCAGATTCTGGGGATCCAAATACCTTTGAACCGTCATTGTTCTGCCAGCCACGATCCCACTCTGCGGAGAAGGAAACCCAGGGCTCAGAGACTTGCTGGAGGTTACAACTGGTTTCCAAGGGTTAAACCGGCGCCCCAGCTCTGAACTTTACCTTCCAAGTTGGATGTTTTCTCTCTCATGCCGAGCTCTGTATTGGTGAGTCGGTGAAGGAGAAAGAGGACACAGCAAGGCCGTGAGGAGTTCCTGCAGACAGAGGCAGGAGACAGCCATGGGGGAGAGGAGCATGGCTTTTACTCCAAGCCCTTTCTCCATGGGTGTGCTCTGGTCCTGCCCTACCCTACCTGCTATCATCCCACCTCCGTGGGATCATCCCTTCAGCAGCAAATTGAACCCCAAACCAAACAGCCTGTGACGGTCTGTGTGTATCTTTCATGCTGGGATTTTACAGTGTTGGTGTTGTTTGGTTTTGCTTCCTCTTTCTCAACGTGAAGCAGAAGAGGAGGGGACAGAGAGGTAGCAATTTTGCCAGGCAGGTACTCGCTGTAATGATCCACCATCCTGTGCTAGGTGGTCCCCAGACCAGCAGGGAAGAGAAAACCACAATAACAGTAATAAAAGGAGAAAAGGACCTTCCAGGTAACAACATAATGAGGATCCCCAGCTGCTTCTGCCAAGGAGGGTGGGAAGAGGCAGGAGAGCGGAGACCGGAGGGGTAGAGATGGAAGTGCCCAAAGGTTGCAAATCTATATTTTGCCCCAGTGACTGCTCTGAGTGTGTGTTCCTATTTGTGTGTGTGTGTGTGTGTGTTTCCTTTCCTCATTGCACAAAGAAAGAAAAAGGACACATGCACACCCCCGCTAACTTTTTGTTGTTGTTAAGGGGAGAGCAGCACATTTGTCAAAAAGGTCCGACTGCCACTTCTGATTCCAGAGCTCTGCAAAGGATCCACCCTATGGTGATTTAGATTAATCGCTTCTCATTAAGAGCCAATAAACACACTGTATTCGGAGAGCTCCTTGCTGCCACAACCCACTGTCACCATGCATAACTGCCGAAAGGGAAAGCAGAGGCACACCAGAGAGTTGTCAAACGTAATTTATAGGTTTTTAAGATCTAATCATTTTCTATAATATTAGATTAAATGACAGTCTATATTGAAGAGGAAATTGCATTTCACCTGGCTTTCTTCCCCTTTCCCCCTTTTACTAACTAGGGTTTAAGGAAAGCTCTAATCCCATAGCAAAAGGCCAGAGAATGTCCTTGATAATGTGCTTGAGAAGAATCACCCAAGGGACTCGTTTGCACCCAGCAGGCTGCCCCGAGAAGCCGGGGAGAGATAAGTGGACGATTCTCTCAGCTGAGCCAACTCCATCCAGGAGCCCCTGGGAGTCAGCCCTTCTCTTTCCAGACACAGCTGCTTTATCATACCCTGACACACCATCCACAGCTCCAGGGTATTTATTTTGGAGTTTGTGATGGCAGAGAGCTCTGGAGAAAAGGAAGTCTTACAGAATCTCATCACCTTTGGATCTGGAATCATACAGGCCTGGCTTTGGCAGCTGGGGGTTCAGCCACGTAAGTGGGTCCTTCACCCGCACTCAGTTATTACAGTTATTACAGGTCTAACTGTGATGGGCGTCTGGGATAAAAAGATAATGAGGCAATAGTCAAAACCCTCCTCCCTCATTTATTGCTCCTTGCCTTTGGAGCTTTGGTTTTTCTCAACTGTAAAATCCAAAGCACCTTCTACCACCACCACCACCACCACCACCACCACCACCACCATGGTAGGCTGGGAGGAGAGGAGAAAGAGAAATAGCACTCGGCAACCTCTTGACACATGCTGCATTCACAAACTCCAGGCTTTGCTTTCCCTTCTGCACCTAATGGGTTTCCAAATAGGTTTTCCCAATTGAGATGTGGGCAAAAAGTAGAAACCAGTTTGTATAAGAAGCATTATCACTGGGATTGCACAATTAAGAACAAAAGTGTAAAGTCTGATAACTATAGTAGAAGGATATGCATAATTCCCAAAGCACAAGAAAGGAGTGGTGGGTGGTAACCCACTACTGTGCTTTACATTCAGCACCTCAGATGACAGAAAACCAGTCTGGAGCTCACAATTCTTTCCTTGTTGATTCTAACAGAACTTTCCATTCCCATGCCCCCGGAGTGCCTATATTGCTAGAAAGAATCACCCAGTTCAATGACCCAAATATCCCACTTTTCCACCTGAATGTCAATGCTGAGGTTATTTCTCTTCCTGGAATGGCTTTTTATTATTTTTTTTCTTTCCATATTGTCTTGTTGGTGCATTGTAGTTGTACATAATGGTGGAATTCATTTTTACATTTTCATCTGTGCACACAATGTAATAGTAAGATTTGGCCAATATCACTCCCCAGTATTTCCCCTTTCCTTTCCTTCCTCTCTCCCCCTGGTTCCTTTCCTCTACTCTACTGATCTCCCTTCAAGTTTCTTGAGATGCCCCCACACACCTTTCTTTTTCTATTTTCTCTCCAGCTTCCGTGTATGAGAAAAAACATAACAACCCTTGACTTTCTGAGGTTGGCTTATTTTGCTTAGCATAATGGTCTCAAGTTCCATCCATTTTCCTGCAAACAACATAATCTAATTCTTCTTTATGACCGAATAAAGTCCATTGTGTAGATATACCACATTTTCTCTATCCCATTCATCCACCAATGGGCACCTAGGCCGGTTCCATAGTTTGACTATTGTGGATTATGTTGCTATGAACATGGGTACGCATTAGAATGCTTTAGAAACAACTAGAACACTACTCACAACATGTAGCCCAAACAACTATTTCTACTATCATTACAGTGTTACAACTTTAACTAAAGTAAATACTGAGGAGTGATATGGCTGGGTCCTGTGGTGATTCCATGCCTAGTTTTCTGAGAAGCCCCCCACCCATACTGATTTCCATAGTGGTTGTACTAAATTTACAATCCCATCAATAGTGTAAAAGTGTTCCTTTCCCCTACATTCTCTCCAGCATCTACTGTTATCGTTATTCTGGATGAGTGCCATTCTAACTGGAGTGAGATGAAATCTCAGTGTAGTTTTGATTTGCATTTTCCTAATTACTAAAGATGTTGAACGTCTTCAAATATTTATTGGCCGTTTGTATTTCTTCTTTTAAGAAGTGTTTATTCAGTTCATTTGCCTATTGATTTCTAGGATTTTATTTATCTATTGGGTTATTTGCTTTTTGGTGTTAAGTGTTTACATAGGAAATGTTCCTCTTTATACTCCATATCCTTAAACTCATATCACTCCCTCAAGTCCATCCCTAAATGCAACCATCTCCAAGAAAGCTCTGTGGACTCTCCCTCAGGATTCTCAGTATTTTGTAGAGCTTACAACAACCTGCTTAATTTAACAGTAAAATTCGAAGCTCTTTTGTGGCAAGAAGATTTCCTATCATCCTATGCCCCCCATCCCCACATAAAGCCCAATTTAGTGCTTTCAAATGGGGACTCAAAAGAACTATGGCTCTGCTCCCTGGTGGCTGCATTCATGGTGCCATCCTGAAGGAGTAGTCCTGCCCTCCCTGCAGGACTCTTGGATGAGGGAGAGGAATATCAGTAAAACCTGAAGGTGTCTTCTATGGTTTCCGATCGTAAGAGACACCACTCATCTCCACTCTCACTACATTCACTGGCCAAAGTCATTCATGCAGCCAATCCTGTTCCTGTTGAGGGGGAGGTGTCAATCTTCTCAAAGGGAAAATCCCAGTGTCCAGGAATATTTTTGTACAATTTATACACATGAATTCCACTCTCCTATACAAAGCCAATCAAAACCAGATAAACAAATACATGTGCACTTGTTCATAGCAACACTACTTACAACATGGAGCCCAAACATGTGGAAACAGCACAGGTGTCATCAATGGATGAGTGGGTAAACAAATTTTGGTACCCACAATGGGACATTATTCAACCATAAAGAGAAATGAAGTACTGACACATGCTACAATACAGAGCAAGCTTAAAAACATCATGTTCAATGGAAAGAAGCCAAACACCAAAGGTCACATATTATATGGCCCCATTTATATGAAATATCAAGAATAGATAAATGCACCGAGACATAATGCAGATTGGTATTTGCCAGAAAATGATGATATCAATAATGGAAAGTGACTGCTTAATGGTTTCAGAATTTCTTAGGGGGGGAGTTGATGACAAAAAATTTTGGAAATAGGTAGAGGTGGTGGTTGCACAACACTGGGCATGTACTAAGTGCCCCTGAATTGTTCACTTTAAAAAGTGTTAATTTTATGTTACATAATTTTTTAAAAAAAGAGCAAAAGAACTGGGGCTAATACCAGTTGGCTCTAGCCTCTCTCTTGTTTTGCAAGAAAACCCAGGATGATTATGTTAAGTTAAAGATACCAGTTAGCACAAAACTGCCTTCTGACTAGTTTTCTAATAGATCCCCCAGCTTACTGGAAAATAAGAATAATAATACAGTAACTTATGAGAAGTACAGTAGTGAATAAAATATTCTCTTATTTTTGAATAACATCATGAGTACTTCTCATAAGTTACTGATAAAGTAATTTACTGATGAAGCTTAATTTTAAATGTTTTGAAGTATGTATGTCTGTGAACACTACCACTACTATTTTCTTCTATAATTTAAATTAAAAAAAAAAGTTCATACCTTGAAATATGAAATTTTTTTTCTTCCACTTTTGGTCACAAGAGTGATACACACACACACACACACACACACACATACACACACACACACACACATATATATATATATATATATATATATATATATATGAATGAATGATATCTATGTATGTTGTCACATTGTATACCTTGAATATGTACAATATTACTTATCAATTATGCCTCAATACATCTGGGGGGAAAGTAATCTTGTATAGTTAAAACAATAAATGATATAGAAAAATAAAAAAAAAGAATAATAATACAGTTGACCTAAGCAGATAGCAAGTACCGACCAACATCGGGACAGTCTGAGCTGGGGTACTAACCCTGTGTCAACTACTCTTGTTAGGGTCTGCCTTCTTCACATGGTGCCCCATTCTGACTCAGGCTAAGGTATCCTGCTGATGTAAGCCACAGTTCCAGGTGGGTTGCTCTTTCTAGGAACAAATTCTACTCTAATTGCCTTAAGCCTCTTCTTCTTATTTCTTAAAAATTACCATTACCAACAGGTTTAATTAACAAGCAGGGCCCCTCATACCTAAATGCTGAGCTTGAATGCTTTCATTTTAAAGAATGGTGTACTAGCAGTTACTTTATACAGCTTTATGAAGCATGTGTTATAAAAGTATCTCACCCATACGGCTCTTTAATACCATGGCAGTCCATTGAATTCAATCCCATAAAATCCCAGCAATATTTAAGTGTTAAAGGTGACTTTCACTATGATATTTATTATTGGATCATGAAAAATGGGACAGATAGCCTTCAAAACCCCAGGCAATGGAGTGAGCCACATCTTTTCTAAGCTTTTAATAACAGGACCACCATATTTCCTGGAAATGACACAGATCACCAGAGTCGCTTTTGAGATTCCCTCTTGGAAACATGAATTTTTTAAAAAATTTTTGCTTCTTAGTGACCAAACCCCATTTCAGTTCATCGAAAGTTATTTGATAGAATAATTGTATCTGACATCTCCATCAGACTGAAAATATTTTTATTATAACCTTTGACCTCCCCCTCTGACCTAGAGATCCCTAAGTTCCTTAGTTCCCCTTCCTCTAGAGATCCCTATAGAACCTATATAAAAAGCTATCAGAACTCAGTGAGAATATACTCCCTGCCACTGTCCCATCGCATCCTGTGTCCTATTGCTATTTTACCAGCCAGCAAGCTCAGTGCCATTTATTGCTCTATATATTTGTGTCTTCAGCAGACTGTGATATCTGTGAAAACAGTGACTGCTTCTGATTTATCTTTTATATCCCCAGCATCCAGCACAATGTCTGCTACATTGTAGGTGTTCACACATACATCTGAGTGAAATAATAGTTAACTAGTTCTGAGAAAACTACTACAGAATTAAAGGGAACTCCAAGGTCATATATTCCAACATCTCAATATACAGTGGAGGGCACATGAGAGATTCAATCACCTCCATAATTGTTAGCCAATGGTAGCCCCTTGGAGAAGACCATCAGTATCGTCCAAAATGCTTGTTAAACATTGCATTTTCCTGGATCTTTCCACATCCTAAATTGGAATTTCTGACTCAGGGAGCAGAGCCCAGCATCTGCCTTTTAACAAGCAATCCGATTATTCTAATGTAACCAGAAGAGCAAGCACCAATTTGAGTGTCTGCAGCAAGGAAATGATTCTTGCTTCCAGCTTTTTGCAAAATAGAAGTAAACTTCCAGTGCCTAATAGCCCCCTGTCAAGGATGTGGTTACCAAGAGTCCAGAGGACTAATTAAAATGAAGTGTTGAATGCAGATTCAGCCTTCATCAGAATAAGCCACTGTTTTTCACTGTCTTTTCAATGAGAGGTCAAGGGCTGCTGGAGAACATGATTATGGTATCAAGGCAAAAAAAAAAATACATAGGAATCAGGACACCATTTGGTCAACTGTCCTTCTGTGAGTGACCTTTGATTCCCCAGTGCTCTGTCAGAGGTGGGGTCCTAGATCTTTTTTGTAACTTCACTGCATAATAACCTCCCAGAAGGTGACTGTCTTTGCCTCTGAAGAACCCACATTTTAGGTTTTCTGAACACCCCCCTAGGCTGTATAACACATTTGGGAAGTAATGAGTATCATCTATGGAACAAGGAGCTGCTTCTTTCAGGTCCTACATTAGTTTCTAGAACAGAAATGAGTAGGAATTAGCCATTCTTTTCCCTCATTTATAGGCAATGGTTACCATTCCTGCTAGTTTACAACATGTTGATACAACTCCATCTACTCCCTTGCTATTGTGCCTGGTTTAAGGTGACCTCAAAGGAGAACAAAGAAAAATATTTGGGCTAGAAAAGCAAACATGTGGAGAAGGAAACTGGAATCAAATCGAAAAAGAGTGGGCACAGCTCTCAACTTGAGCACGAGGTAGCAAATGCAAGGACCTCCAGCATTTGTTCCTGAGAGATGAAAACTCCAAGTATCCTGGACATTGAGACCAGGAAAAGTCAATTTAAGACAGTGAATACCAGTACTTTTCTACCTGAAATATGTGCCTGAATCAATGAGGATCTTAGAAAACACAGATCTGATTCGGTGTGTATGGAGAAGGATATGAGATTCTGCATTTCCAACAGTCTCCCAAGTCAATCCAGTGCCTCTGGTTGTGCTAAATACTTCATGTGCATCATCTCCTTTCCCTTTTACCAAAACCAGTGAACTAACCAATAGATACTATCTCTTACTTAAGTCTTCACTATGCAAAGCATGATCATGCTTAAGTAAGAAATGTTAGAAACAGCAGGTGTAGTACAAATGTTAGTCTGCATCAGAATCTGAAGGGTTTGCTTAACCACACATTGCTATGTTCCACCCAAGGGGTCTAGTTTAGGAATTCTGAGGAAAATTTGAGAATGTGCATTTCCAACAAGGTACCATAGGATGCTGATGCACCCAGTCCAGGAACCACACCTCAGAATGACTGGCACAGCAAACACTAGACTTGGCATCAGGGGAATCTGGACTTGTGACCTCACTTTGTGGCTAACTTGCTCAATGAATTGGGCAAGCCAACTCAGCTCTCTGAATCTAAATAATGGAAATAATAATATCTGTTAGTTAGTTCACTAGTTTTGGTAAAAGTGAAAAAAGATGAGGTATGTGAAGTATTTAGCACAATCCTTAAAAGTAGCCTTTATTGAGATTCCTTCCTATAGTTATATTACCCAAATGAAGAATGGCTGAATGGTATGAATGTTCTGGGATTAGAATTCATTATAATAGACTTCACATCAAAAGTCAGTTTTGTTTCGGATTTAAGATAATCACAATAAGTCTAACGTTTGCTACATCTACCACTTGAGTCTTCCAGTGAGCATGGCCCGGGACTGGGAATTGAGCAATCCCATTCTTGTCCTCAAAAAACTTACAATCTAGTTAGGGGAGGGGGAATTCAGTCCCAATTAGCATGCATTTAAGGGCCTTTTATGTGCTAGAAAATTCACAGGGAACATATAAGACAGAATATACACATAATACTTTTCATTAGAGAAAATTAAGTAAATAATCTGTAAATAGTAAAGATAAACAGAAAATTAAATATATTGCTAATGTCCACTTTAGATACCTAAAAGAATAGGTATACGAATAATTATTCCTCTAGCATACATGCAACCCAAAATCGTAGACTTGCTTCAGAACAACATTCAACTTAAAGTGCTCCTGCTGATAAAATTACTTTGCTGAAATAATTTGCATTTAGGACTCAGTCTATCAGTTGGAACACACAGAGGCAACAGCCAGTTACATATAAGCTTGTGGGTTTCAACTTTAGCATGGATAAAAATCACCTAGATACTTGGTAGAACACTCAGAATTATTGCCATGTGCTCCAGAGACTAAAAATGTACCCTTCCCCCCTTTTTAAGAGAAATCGTCCCCAGTCTGTGTTGGAGGAGCATGTGGCTTCCCTCCAAGCCCCTTGTGCTAACACTTCTATTCAAATGCAAATTTCCAGTGGTTTTTCTCCAACATCAATTTATAAACCAGTCTATTTTTTTGTAACTGAACTAGATCCATAAAAACAGCCCTAAAATAATAATCACGATCATAACAGCTAATATTCCTTACATTTGCTATGTGCTAAGCTGAAGGCTGAGAATATTTTTAGATGCATTACTTCATTTAACCCTCACAAAGACCCTATGTGGTTAACCACAGTTTTCTAAAAAAAAACTCCAGAGAGGTTGACTTTCATATCCATGATCATACATCTAGTAAGTAACATTACAGGATTTTTCTAACCCCAAAATTTACTATCATGTACTGTCCTGAAATTAGAAAAATTTTGCCAAAAGTCAAGAGGCAATAACTCATTGGCTATGGGCAGTGATCACATGTGGCTTCATTTCAGAGGGTGACATTTTGAAAAGGACCTTGATTGGGATAGAAGGTTAACAGAAAATAGAGCAGAAGGGTGTTGCAAAGAGAAGAACCAAAATGTCAAGATAGAGAAGCTCAGAAGAATCCTGATCTCCACTTTGCTTGCTGCTTTGCTCCATTTTTTTCCCCACAACTCCATCTTAACAGTGGTCATACTGGCTTCAGCTGTAAGTCTGGGATTGATGCTGCTTGTGACTCACCTGACACCTGGATAGGTGGGCTCATGTGGCTTAAACGGAAACTGCACTTCTGTAAATCGAATCTTAGTCCTCCATTAACTCATTACCGTTTCCCTTTAAATTGATATTCAATGTGCAATTTAAAGTTTCTGCTCTCAGTTCTCTGCCAAGTGGCTAATGATCTGCAACTGCATGTGAAATACACCAAGGAACTGACCAATAAATTTGCTATTTTATCTACTCCTCCCTCCTCTATCCACACAGAAACTCGAAACCTACATACTTTACAAATCAAAATGTTTAGGTAGGGGTTCTGTTACAGGAAAGCATACACTTGGTTCCACTCAAAAAGTCACATTGAACAAAGACCCCAAACCTAGTTTAAGTACAGTTGCTGCTCTATGGTTGTTTTTATTATCTATCTTGGCTTAAGGAAAAGAGAATGTCCTTATGAGAAGCTATAAGGAGTTCCAAGAGATGGCATCAAATTTCGTCAGAAGTAGAAGATGGAAGTCACATTTCACATCTTTTCTTAATACTACAGACTTTGAGCCTCTTAAAAAAAAAATGCCTTCTCTGTTAAAGTGTTTTACTCTCTTACTGAGAAAAAAATACTTCAGTTCATCTATCATTCTCTCGAACTGCCAATTCAAACCCAAAGTCTGAATTCCCAGGCTCAAGCCACTTTCAACACTATTTCTCTTTTCCCATGGCATAAAAGCAAACGTTCCTTCCATCACCCATGTCTCCCCACTGATGTCCAAATGCAAACATAGTATCTGGAAGAAATATTGCAATTTAAAAGCAAAACAAACATAGCAATTTTAAATAAAGCTAACTTTCAATTTTCTGCCTCTGGAGTGGGGTGGGAATTACGTGTGCTGTAGGCACCTACTTATTTAAAAAAAAAAAAACACAGAAGAAAAAAATCAACATGTCTGTTACTGTCAAAGCTTGGTTAGTCCTACAATGGGGAAGACCTGGAGGGTTGTAATCCCAAATGGTGACTAACCAAAGCCTTTGTTTTCTATATGTTCAGGAGGGTGTCTTTTAGGCAACCAATTAGCTTGAGTTAGGTTGGGTTACTATTAGCATGAATTTATTGTATTCCTCGACAAACTGTTATTTAGTGGGTAGCGGGGAAGAACAAGGGTGGTGGCAAAGAGACTGAGAGATCCAGTTGCCTATAATTAAATACTTCCCCTAGAAACCCTACTGGGAATAATTAACAGGGGGGTGATGGTAGTCATGCTATGTTCGATAACCCTCAAGAAGAGGCAAATCCAATGTTCATTCATTCACTTTCTCAGGTTTCTTCCCTTGAAGACTCTTCTTTGGACACACAATGGATGTATGTGCCAAAAAAAAAAAAAAAAAAAAAAAAAGAAAGACACTGACAGATATCTAACTAGAATGCTCGCTCCATGAAGTAGACCTCTATTTGGGTTTTAGCACTATCTTCAGGGTCTAGCATCCCTGAAGATGCTATGAAGCGAGTTAATCCATTTGCAAATTCAGTTCTCAAAGCTGAACCACTTCTGTCTTGATAAATTCCTCAACCCATTCCAATCAACCTCCACCCTGACTCTTCTTACCTATTTATCTAAAATCACCTCCATGCCTAACCAGTTTTCTCAGTTGCATGTCTAATGGGAAGCCCATGTGATGTCTGAGTCTGGCCCCTTGATGCTCCTTCTACATCAGGCTTGAGGCAGCCATATGGAAGTCTCTTGTCAATGACCCACTAAGAGGGTGCAGCCATCACGTGCACACTTTGCATGCTGCCCTTTGCTGCTTCTGTCAGGTGTAGTGTAACAGTGAACAAACTGAAAAGGTGATTAGACATGGCTGATACTCCTCTGAGGACAGCAGGACCCAGGGAAATCAAGTCAGGGCCAGGGAGGCACCAGTATCCTTGAAGCCTGGGTCAGACAGAGAGGTGGACAATGTAGAGTTGGGGAAAGGCATGAGGTTGCAATCAATTCTAGGTCCACTCTTAATGCTTTTACCATGACAAAAAGAGTGCTGGTGTCCAGAGAGAAGCAGTCTCGTTTTAGAATACATAAGCCCAAGATCTTTCAAAACCATAAGACCAGTGTTGAGTCATGGGGTCAGTCTGTGTAAGCACTGCTGTTGCAGCTGATGTATTCCATCAGGGCAGGTCAGTCTCCCAGTCCATGGAGGGACCCCACCTGTATGTTCAGAGAGCCTTTAGGGTTTTGTACATGCTGTGATCCCTCAAAAGGAAAAAGAATAAAGATCTTTTCTTTAAATCCAAGCACTTCCTGAGCTCCCTCTGCCCCAGGTGAAGGATAGTTTTTCCTAAAGGTCCTTCTTCCTGATAATCAGAAAGAAGGGGAAATCTCCCCCTGCCTACAGAATCCAGGGACCCTACTGCCTTTCACTGACATGGAGACTTCTTTGTTTGAAGTGAACCTCTCTCCAACAGAGCCTTTCCTGGGCTGATCACATCCCTTCTCCCCACCAGGAGAAAGGAAAGAACTCTTTATATTATATGTGAGCAAAAGAAAAATCGAGGAGGCAGTGAGGGTGGAATAACAGATGAGATCAGGCATGAGTGCTGATGTCAATATGTGGTTAAGCTAGGCCTAGACCTCGGGTCTTCATGAAATCAGGGTGGGAGCTCTTAATCATATGAGGTGCCACCTACACTCTCCCAAGCTGGGGACTGCAACAACCCCGAGCTGCCCCCCTCAGAGTCAGGTTTAGTCTGAGCACAGACTCATCTTCCCTGCCATCCTCATTTCCATTGCATTTCCACACTGACAAACCAAAGGCACAGGCCAGGAACTCAGAGAGCAGGGGCTCTCTAGGCTTGGAAATCCCACTAAGGAAATATAAACCTATTAAGTCCAAGGAAAGAGAAGCATGCTCTGATGCCTGCGCTCCCTTGGGCCACAAGTGATGTCCTTTTATGCAGAAGGAGAGGAGGGAAAGAACATCAGTTAACTTCACACTCAAGGGCAAGTGAGGGCAGAGATGAGTGGTTCCGGGTTTGGGAACACTCTCTGCTGCTAGAAACAGCTTCTGGTTTCACTTGAAACCCTGCGGTGGGTTGAGGGTCTACCTCCCTATCAAAGTTCCTGTGCTAGTCTGGCCATGACAGAGGGCTGATGGAATAATTTTGGCTTCTGCTGGTAACAGAGAATCAGTTCAGTTCCCCAGCATTTCCACACATGGCATGCAACGGGAGGGGAGTGGGAGACTGGAGAGCAGCAAGGCACAGACTGCTGGGACTCACAGAGCAAATATAACAGCAGGGGAGGAGGGTGAAGAAGTGTCCCCAAGGAAATGGCAAGGAACAGTGCCAAAAGGAGAAACAGATTGGCAGTCCTACACTTGTGACTCTATTGGCAACACCTCTAGGGCTCTTAAACTGCCCTTCACCCACTCTATTATTATTACTAATTGTAATAGCTGTCACCACCACCACTACCAAACCTTCCATCTATTGTGCTACTTGATGTGGCTGACACTGAGCTAAGGACTCTCACAGATATGTCACTCAACATCCAGCCAGGTAAGAATTAGTATTTTCCCCATTTTACCGGAAAAAAAAAAAAAAAGATAAGCTAATCATTGAACTCAAACTACTCACCCAAAACAAATGTCAATATGTGGTTAAGCTAGGCCTAGAACTCAGGTCTTCATGAAATCAGGGTGGGAGCTCTTAATCATATCAATAGCAACCACATGAATCAGAGTCCAACCCCACAGCATCTTGAGGTGTCCACTAAAACACCTCAACCTCCCCAATGTGGAGACAAGTCCACCATGGGGCAGACACACTTCTAAAAAACATTTTGGTATGTATATTTGTGCATGGTTTTGTCCAAAAGTTTATGCTGCTAAATGGAGCAGTTATGTGCTTCTTTTTGAATTGACATGCCTCCTTAGCATTAAAAATATAAAATAGCTTAAGGTAAACATTGTATTAAAGTCAACAAACCTAAAGTGCACTAATCAGAATGGTATAGCTTAATGGATTTTCACAGGTGAATTTCTTTGTGTATTCCGTCTAGTAACATTGATTAGTTTTGACTACTTTTAAATGTTAGACAAACAGGGTCATATCATATGTTTTCTTTTTCTGTCTCAATGCTATAACTTTTTATGGCTCAGTACTCCATGAAATTAATCCACTTTGTTTCTTGCCCAAAGTGATAATACACTCATTCTCATTAACGTGTGGTATTCCATTGTACGAATATTCCAGGGTTTGTCTATTCTACTGTTGATGGATGCTGGGGTTCCTGATTTGTGACTTCTATTGCTATAAAAATTTTTACACAATTCATTTGGTGCACATGTTGCCTGCATTTCTGAATAATTCAAAGCTAAGGGTAGGATCAGTTGGTTCATAGGTTGTTGTGTAGATTCAGAATTAGTAGAGACTTCCTGTTTTCCAAAGAGGTTATAATCATTTACATTCTTCTCAGCAGTGCTTGAAACTTCCAGGTTAACATCCTTGTCAACACCAGGTACAACATTTCACCATTATGTGTGATGTTTACTGTAGGATTTTTTTAAAGTATTTTATTTCATTTTAGTCTTTCCATTTTGGCTAATATCTTAGTTACATAAAGCCATTTCAAAGTAGTTTCATTTTGCATTTCCTAATAACCAGTGAAACTGATCACCATTCATTACTCTATTCATTATTTTATTGGCCAAAATTCAGATATCTTCTTTGGGGAAAGATCAGTTCTAGGCCTCTTTGTTTTTGTTTTGTTTTCTTAATCAGTAATTTGTGAGGAGTTATTCATAAACCCTAGGCAGACATACAAACAACTCTCCTGTCTTATTAAATGGCTTATCTTATTGCTCTTATTAAATGGCTTATCTTATTGCTTTCGCTGAACGTTTCTTCATTTCATTTAAGTCCAACGTATTGATTTTTTTTTCCTTTACAGTTCAAACTTTTAGTGGCCTGCATGAGAAATCATTGCTGATCCAGAAGTCAGAAGGATAATATCTTATGCTCTTGTTAAGATGCTTTAGGCCTTCAACTTTCATTTTGATATCTGCAATCCATCAGCAATGGGTTTGTGAGAATAAGATAAGATTCTTTTTTCTAATATTAGTATATTCAGTAAACAAGGTTTATTTGGGTTTTCCTAGTATATTCAATAATGCAAGTTTATTGGGTAGGTAATTACATTTGCACACTTTTATCACTGTGTTTCTGTGTTACTGTTTGTTATAAATCATGCAACCACTTGTATGTACTTCTGTTTCTATTTCTAGAACTCTAATCTGTCCCACTGGTCTACACTTCTGTCTTTGGGCTAATGCTATGCTGTTTTAATTACCGCACCTTTCCATAAGTTTTGATATCTAGAATGCAATTCCTCCAACTCTTTTTCCAAGATTGTCTATGACCAGGGTTTGTAGCTCAGTGGTAGAGCACATACTTAGCTTTCAAGTGGCCCTAGGTTTTATCCCTAGCACCAAAACCAAAAACAAAACATTGTCATCTATCCTTGACCCCTCACATTTCTCTATAAATTTTAGAGTCAGCTTTCAAATTCCAAAGATAAAGTCCACTGGAATTTCTATTGGGATTGTTTTAAATCAACAGATGAGTTTGGAGAAAAATTATTAAGTTTACAATGCTAAGTCTTTCTACCTGTAAACATGACTTTCTCTCCATTTAGACCTTCTTTAATTTCTCCCCATAGCATTTTGTAGTCTGTTATAGTGAGGTCTTGATCACCATTCATGACTCTATTCATTATTTTATCATATTATTTCCATATTTAATCATGTAATATTTGATATTACCATAAACAGGACCATTTTATATTTGTTTGTTGCCATCATATAGAATTTTTTTTCTCATATGCTATCATGGTATCCAGTATCTTCATATTCTTTTATTAATTCCAGTGAATTGTTTATATGCTCTTTAATTTTTTCCGTAAAAACAGTATGTTACCATTTCTTTCTTACCAATCCTTATACATTTTATGTATTACTTGCCTTTTGCAAGGGTGAATAAAAGAGGTGGGTGCCCTTATCCGGTTCCTAATCCTAGGGGGGAACTTTCTAAATTTCATCACAAACTGAGATGTTTGCTGTAGGTTTCAGAAAATATTTTATCTCATTAAAATAACTGTCTTCTAGTTGGCTAGGATGTATTATCACAAGTGTGAATTGAGCGTTATCAAATACTAGTTCTGCATCAATTGAGATAATCATGATTTCCTCCTTTATTACATAATTGTTGTCAATTACACTCGATATTTAAATGTTAAAGTAATCTTGTCTTCCTGGAATAAACTCAAATTGGTCATAATATCCTATCCTCTTTTAATATATTGGTGGGTTTAATTAGCTAATGCTTTGTTAAGGATTTTGCATCTGTATTTATGAAAGAATTAATATTTAATTTTTATTTCTTTTAATGTCATTCTCAGGTTTTGGTGTCAAGGTTAAACTGTCCTCATGATAAGCTGGAAAAATCTCTCTTTTTCTATTCTGAAAGAACTTTGGGAGGATCCATGTTACTTTTCTTTAACATTTGGAAGAATTCACTGGTGAGGCCATCTGGGCCTGGTGATTTCTTGGTAGGAAGAGTTTTAATCACAGATTCACTTCAGCTAATAAATACTGGACTACAAATTATCAGTATTCCAAAATACTTAAGCAGTTCCTCCAGGAAACTGTGGTGTTTGACTTTGAAAAGTCCATGGAAAATGCTGCAAAACACGTCACTGGTCAGATTCCGTCTACGTGCCTCCTCCCAAAGCCCTGGCCTTTCACAGCCAGATCTCCTGGATCCTCCCTGTCAACACGTAGCCTCTCCAATGAACAAAAGATGGTTCTGGAGAAAAGAAACAAAATGAAAAGAAAACCCCTGTCCATATAGCAGGGTGATTTGCAGAGAATTTAACACAGAGGATACCTAGTAAGACATTATACTTTTTTTTTTCCTTTGCATGCCAGATTCATCAAGGCAAAATAAAAGTGAAGTCTCAATTCTCCACATAATCCTTCCAGACCCACAGCCAAGCTTTGTTTCCAAGGCCTGGGCTCTCTTCTCCCATGGGGATTGAGCCTTTTTGTTACTTGGAGTCAGGGCCAGAAAAGAAGAGAAATAGGCTTTCCAGAGCTGCAATCATCATTGCTTCTCCACAGTCTAGACCCATCCAGGGAATGTAGCCAGACAGTCCAAATTTGGTACTGTGGTTGAAAAGAAGACTCCAAATCCTTAAACTTTCAGTTGTAGTTCTCTAAGAAGGAAAAACAGCATCTGGATGGCAGAAACTCAAAAGGGGGTGCCTCTGCAAATAGAGTAGTGGCCTTGGGTACCTGGAGGAACCGTGCACAGCCCAGCTCAACACAGAGGGGTAATGTGCCTGTAATTCTAGCCACTCAGGAGGCTGGGGCAGGAGGATCACAAGTTCAAAGCCAGCTTCAGCAAATTAGTGAGGATCTAAAGCAATTTAGTGAGACCCCCATCTCAAAATAAAAGGGGTTTGGGATGTAGCTCAGTGGTAAAGGGCCCTAGTTCAATCCCTAGAGGGGAGAGAGAGAGAGAGAGAGAGAGAGAGAGAGAGAGAGATGTCTTCAGCATCAGCCACCTCTGACATGACCAGATAGACACTTGGAAAGACCAAGTTCAGCAAAAACCTTCCCCAAATTGAGTCAAAGCCCATTCTTCACCAGATTGGATAAAAAATCCAGCAATTGTTCATGGCCCAGGAGCATAGGGAATCGAGGCAGAAAGAATAACTGACATAAAATAAATCAATATGTTGGTGATTAAGGGCTCAAGCTCCCAATTTCTTGTCTCAGTTTTCATTTAAAAATACATCTATGTGGCCTATCTTTTATACCCTGAAAGTTGTAGCACAAGAGAATTTCATGCCCAAATCGTTTGTAGTCTATCTTTGGGCTATTTAGAATAAGATCACTGTGAAACCCACCAGAAAACTAACTTTCTGCATAGGCCTTTGGAGGGAGTTGTTGCTTGACAGAGTCTTGGAGACAATCTGGCCTGTTTTGACAACGCTTGTCCCCCGTATCACCATCGCAAGAACTGAAAATGTGCAGGAGCTTCAGGGCCAATCAGACACTCAAAGATTTTAAGAAGAGCACATAATCTGAAGGCACACAACATGGGGTTGAGATGGTCACCTGCTTTGATTGGGCACGTTGGGGCTGTTCCCACTTTGTAATTGCTTATCTATTTCAAC
The DNA here is from genome assembly GCF_045843805.1 of Urocitellus parryii. Classification (NCBI taxonomy): domain Eukaryota; kingdom Metazoa; phylum Chordata; class Mammalia; order Rodentia; family Sciuridae; genus Urocitellus; species Urocitellus parryii. The sequence continues at coordinate 188,326,023 of NC_135535.1, read as the reverse complement.
TTAGTTGAAATGAATATCAACCCAGTGCCAAGCACTGTGTTAGGTACCAGGGAGTCAGGGCAGATGATGCATGGTCCTTGCCCCAGGGCACTCACTGTTTAGCAAGGGAGACAGAGAAATAAATGGCTTAACTGCAGGGAGACACACGCTAGGGCAGGAGATAAACGCAGTACTGTGAAAGCTCCACGGGGGTAGTAATCAATTCCAGCATAAATGTCCCTCTGCCTGTCCCTCTCCCAGCAAAAGGAACTAGGCTCTGGATCCTGGCAGAGGATGCTATAGGAAGACTATAAGCTGTCACAGCTGGAAGCCATTAGTCCTGCTGCAGTGACAGGAGAGGCCAGCAGAATGCTGAACACAGAAGGTGAGTCCAGGACAGAGCAGCCAAGCCCAGGTGCCATCTGGACCAGGAAAGCAGATCTGGCAAGCAGGGATAAAGCCTGAAGCAAAACCTCCTGCGTCCGTTAGCCTTTCACAGGCCTTGCCTGGGGAAAGCTTGAGAACCATCCACAGGTGGTGATGATCCAGCCATCCTGGAACTGCCTTGAACACCTGCATCACCCCCTCCTTACCCAGGACAGCAAGAAGAATGCTGGGCTCTAGACCCTGCAAGACCTCATGCCAGGTGCTATGACAGGGGGTACAAGAATGGAGGAAACCCAGTGCCTTCCACAAAAGAGCTCCAGCCACAATAATTATATAAATGGAAATGTTGCAAGATAATACATAAAGTAGAAAAGCCAGCCAATGTGGGAGGGAACACTGAGTCCCGGTGATGAGGAAGACCCCCATGGGAGAGGTGACTGCTGCACAGGACTTTGAAGAGGGTTAGAATTTCAGTGAGTGGAGAGAGGACAGAGAGGTACAATCTGAGGACGGAGAAGTGCAATAGGGGAAGATACCAGGGGCATAAGTCAGAGTTGTAGGGAAAATGGGGGAAGATAGCACAGAAAGTCCAAATTCAAAAAGGATAGAAGAATGTGAGTGAGATAAGGCAGGAGAAACTGCCTGTCACAGGCTACAGGGGACAGTCAGTTCCACGCAATGAAGTTTGCCCTGAATCCTGCAGGTGATGGGTATTGCTGCCAGACTTTAAGCAGGGTAGGAACTAAATAAAAGCAAATGCTCTCACATAACACTTCTCCCAATGAAGACCGTTCAATTGGAAGATGTCAAAGCACAGCCTAGTCCCAGGTTATAAATTTACTTGCCAACTACTGAGAGGCATATCAGCTTGAGAAGCTTTGAGTCTCTCTGCTATATTTATTTCCCAGTCAAAACTTCCAGGTATGAACAACAACAGAGGAAAAGGCAAGCTGAGGTTGAATGGGTTCCTGATGCATAGGGAGTCGTGGAAGTGCACAAAACGCATTAAGCTGCCTCAGAATCAAAGGGTGATCCTGGAGTCTAACCTCTGCCAATCAGTCATCTTTCACCACCAGGTCAAGCTTCTACCACTTGGCTGACTTCCATCCCCACTGGCACCTGAATCCAAACCACTACACACTGCTATGCCTCATAATTAAACGTAAAAGTACACTACAGTGCTGCCAAAGGACAAAGGCCAAATGTGGGGATGCAGCATTGGGAAGTGCCCATCAGTGTGGCGAGGGGCATACAGCCATGGGATTCTGGCACAACTTTGCTGAGTGACCTTCAACAAGCCCCCTTGGGGTAAGCACCCACCACCCATTCCTACTGTCTAAGCAGCCCTGGGGATGGACATCTGCCTGGAGTCTGGGGGAAAGCATCCTTCCAAGACCCAAGCTTGACTTGTCCACTGTAGCTTATAGGAAAACACTGTATCCTCCTTGACTCCAATTTAAATGTTGCTTTGCCTTCTGGAGAGTGAAGGTGATCTGAGCTTCCAGTCAAGCTGGAAGTGAACTTGAACTGACTTACAAAACCCTTCTTCAGTGTTAGTTAGCTCTTATCATAAAACTGTTTGGATTTTATAGTGAACTCTTCCAAGGAATTTAATGTTTGGCTTCCTGGCATTGAAATTAATGCCATGTTTTCCGAAGGAAGTTTGATGTCTAAGGTGAAGTCCAACTGCAAGTGCGATGCATAAAAATCATTGGTCCACCTGGCAAAAACTCCAGTTCATCTTCTGAAGCCTGGTCACACTTCAAAAGAGTGTGTCCTCCTCTAACCATTTATGCTATAATGAACCACTCCTCTGCTACATTTTGTTTCCTTGGACACAGTCGGAGTCTTGTTCCTCTTTGGATTCCAGTGCCTGGGACCATGCCGACCACAGAGTAAGTTTTCAATAAATGTTTGCTGGATTGGTAGCAAGCTGGGCTTATTTGCACTTGATCCCATGTTCAACAACAAGAATCCCAAACAGCTTTCATGGTTAAATTTGTCTTTGTTTGCCAAGGAGACTTATGTGTGCTCTTAAGCTCAAGCCAGTCTCCTAAGATCTAGACCATAAATCCAGCTGCCAGACAGTCTTCTCACCTGAATGAGATGCCCCAAACAAACTGATTATCTTTTTTCAAAAATTTCCACTTTCTCTGCAGTTCATCTATGCCTTATTGACACACCCAGTTCCCCCTTCCCCACTCATGTGCCAGCTTAAAGCTTAGAAGCTGCCCTAATATTTTTTTTTCTTATCAAGAAAAAAAAAAAATTCCAACTTCCAGCCCAGTACATAGCCCAGGAGACCCTCACTCATGTGACCCCTCACCACGTCTTTCCTCCTGAGTCACCACCTCATGATTTTGTTCTACTCCCACCAAACTTGCTGGGGCTCGCTGAGCCCACCTCACTGTGTCTCAACTCTATGCTGAGAAGACATCCCCCACATACCCCACCCTTAGTCCCCAGCAACCCCCTAATAATGTGCCATCACAGCTTGAATATCAGCTTCCCCCTGAGCTTCCAGGACCTGCCAGGCAGAATCAACACCCCCTTCCTTCCTTCTAGGACCTGGGGCACCTGTCACTCTTCTGCCTCATGATAGCAAAGGCCCATGACACAAGAGACATTAAAAGATGGATGAGTGAATTTTTCTTCACCCCAATTAGTCTAGTGGTTCTTGATGCTGGCAACACAACAGAATCATTCTGAAACCTTTATAAAATTACAGGTTATGCATCCCTGACACAAACATCTAAAATCTGAAATGCTCCAAAATCCAAAATTTTTTGAGGGTTGATGTGACACCATGAGTGGAAAATTCCACACCACCCTCCTGTCATGGTCAGCACACAGGCACGTGGTAATTATTGTACAGACTTCCTTCAGGCAGTATGTATAAGATATACATAGAACACAAATTTTTTGTTTAGAATTAGGTCCCATTCCCAAAATAATTCATCATGTAATAAATAAATACCTCAAAACCAGAAAGAAACCTGAAATCCAAATATTTTGGACAGGGATACTCAACCTGTGTAAATCCAGGGCCCCAGCGTAGGTCTATTTAAACAGTTCCTTAGGCGAGGCCTAGTGGGTATGTTTTAAAATTCCTCCAGGTAATCCTGAAGGGCAGCCAGAGTTGAGAATCAATAAAATCAATTCCAAGCCCTTTGAAAATAGTGATACATGTTTTCCAGAACTCAGTAGAGTACTATGGGTCCTGGTAAAGGATCTGAGTTAAACTTCATTTCAAACCTAGGTCACCAACTTTCTCTCCATATCAATTCACACAACTGCAAAATGGGGGTAATCATAGTATTAGCTAATAAGGATCAAAGGACTATGTTAAGAGTTAATCATATAATTAGCCCTGCCCTGGTACATAGTAAGCATGATATGGGCTGTTACTTATTATTTCTTGTTGGTGCCCTTCAGTACTCAGATCATTTTCCGTAGGCACAGAAAATGCTCTGCTCATAGACCAGCTGAATGTTCTGCTGCTCAGAATATCCATTGGCTCCCTGCAATTCTAACTGGAAGTGCTGTGACATACTACTAATATCATACTAGTAGAAAGATAAAGGTACAAAAAATGCGCTTTCAAGGTCTTGGTGGCTTTCAGGGTTATATGAAGTTGATTTTGACCTCTTCCATCTCTACAAGCTGAAAAGAAACCACACTCAGGCCTTCAAAATCAATGCTAACCATCAAAGCAGGATGCAAATGCCAGTCCACAAACTTGGAAAAGAGGCATATCCATCCACCTCTTTGGCAGGAAGTAACAGAAGGGTAAGCCAGCAAACTTCTTTGGGTTTTTAGGTTTTAGAGAGGTATAGACAGAATGAGTGCGTTTACCTGCATGATCCCTGCCCCCACCCCCCAAAAAGTGGGAAAATTTTTAAAATATTCTCTCATTCAAAAGACTCATTAAAACATAATCATTTTCAAACTACTGGTACCATATATATGCCCAGGCTGTGTGTTAGGCAACACTCAGGGACCCCCCAAAATAGTCCCAGTTCCATGCTGAAGGACTTGGAAAGCTATCCACTATCTGAAGGAAGTGATGAAGCCCAGAGGTTAGTTCTAGATATTATTCCAAACCTAACTGTCCATCAGGAATGCTTAGGAGACCTCCTGTCTAGCACATATCCCAAGCCTTCTCTAGCCATATAGAACCAAGATAAGAGTTCTGTTAGGAAGAAAGAGGAGCATGGGGTAGGTAAAGTCTGGGGTCCAGTATTTTTTCAAGTTCTCTTAGGTTATCTAATGCAATTAATCCATAGGCTGCTATAGAGTTTCACAAACTAGGAGAAGAAGCTCTATTTAGGATTTTTTTAAAGTGGAGCGTTAAGATATTGGAGTGGAAAGCTCCATGGGAAAAGGAAGACTGAAGCCCCATGTTGAAAGAAGAATAAGATTGTATACATGGAGTGCACATTTACTGATGAGAGGAAAGACACAAAGACAGGAAATAGGAAAGATACTAACATTTACAGGATTTGCATGGCTTATCTCACTGATGCTCAAAAGACCCCAGGAGGCAGTCTGGCAGGCTTCATTAGTTGCCAACACAATTTCTATTTGTGTCACTCCTTTTTCCTTCCTAACAACACTTATTTTGTTGCAGTATCCCACTCTGTGTGGACATGTGCATGGCCCACACTGACTCCCCCAGCCTGCATGGCAAGTCCTGGCCTGGGCATGATGCACTGTTGGGAGCTGTGGACCTCTGGAAAGCCCTTCTTTATTTGAAAATGAGCTGTCTCATTATTCCAGATGTTTTCATTTCTAGGTAGGGTGCTAGATCCTCTGCAACAATCCCATACACCCATAACATATCCATTGTATGGAAATCAGCCTGAGGACAAGGACCAAAGAGTAAAAGGAGTCAAAGAACGGTGTCCTTGACAATGACACTGAACCAAAGAATTATCCACCTGCAGCTACTTGCCTTTCAACTTTATCATGAAAAGTAACACATTTCCCCTGCTTCTGCCAGGTGCAGCAGGGTTTTCTGTATGACCTAGCATCAAAGCATCCCAGCTGGTATTAGGAGGTATCATCCCCTTTGAAAGAAAAATGGCCAAAGATTTGGAGCAATTAAAACTTGACCATTGGCCCAGAAGTGATGCTATTGAGCAGGTCAAAGAAAAACTTGGACAGGTAAGCTCAGGACCACATGCTCTACCAGACAAACCATGCAGATTTTCTCCCATAGACACTGGGGAGTGATTCAAGGTACCTAAGTAAGGACTGACATGATCAAAGCGACAATTCCTGAAGATAAATGAAATGTTCTGACTGTATCATTTTTAAAAGGATAACTGGGTGGCAGCCCACTTCCTCATCCTTCCTTCCTCCTCATTTCCAGGGGGTTGAGGGTTCAGGCCCTAAATACCTGCCCTGAGACTCCACGGTAAACTCAACATGCATAGCTCCAAGTGCAAGCAGCTGGGAGACTGTATCGATTCCGATAGCCACTCAAGAGAAGAGCATGGCGCAGATGCCCCCAACCGTTTACAATATGGCTTAGGGTCCAGCTGAAGCCAGACGAGTTTTCCAGACAGCCATGTCAAGAAGCCATTAATGCCAGGAAATCTCAGAGAAATAACTTTTTACAGCCTTATGTCTACAAGGCTGGTCTCCCTTGAGCTCTGGAATGCTAATGCTCTATGATCTGCAATCAAGGTGGGGCAACTGAGATCAGGAAGCCAGCAGTTCCATTTTTTCCAAGTCCATTTCCAGAACTAATCTGTGTGTTAAATTTCTCCTCCATTATCAGTTCCCTCCTCTCCAAAGGTCCATAGAATCTTGTGTGTGTGTGTGTGTGTGTGTGTGTGTGTGTGTGTGTGTGTGTATTCTGCTGCTTCCTCTGAGATGATTGAAGAGCTAAGATTCAGGCCAAAGACCACTTTGGATAATTGCATCCCATCTCTCCACTACTCTTCCTATGTGACTGTCCTTCTTGTCTGGCCCCACCTGGCTGTTTTAATCAGTCAAGTGCCTCTCTGCTACCATCCTCCAAAAGCAAAAGGTGCCAGTGACCTCAGTCCTGAGCCCTGGCCTGGGCCTACCTTGGTCTCTATGGCCTGACATGGTTCCCATCCCAGCAGTCTCTTACCTTCAGGCTGGTTCTTCCTGTTGGGGGCCTTTTCTCTCACCCTTTGCATGTAAACAGACCCTCTCCAATTTGGATATCCTCTCCATCTTCAACCTTGACTCCGACTTTCTTTATATCTTGCTGCCTACGGCTGCTCTGAGTCCACCTTGACTTTGGGGACCTTATTTATCCATGATCACATGTCCATGGTTAGGTTCCCCAACAGGGCCAACCCAATGTGAAAGCTTGACCGAGCCTCTTCTAATTCCATTGTCCTGGAAACTCTAGGCTTACTGGACAACAGAAGGAGCACATCAAAGCTTCTAGCTGTCACTCTCTTCTGCCCAGGTTTGCCTGTGCTGTGCATTGCCTTTCTGTGTAATTTTATAGGAAGAGGCCTAAGCTCGAAAGCAGAAATCTGATTTCCAAAACCACAGTTCTACCCTTAAGTGGCTCTGAAACCTTGATAAGTGGCTCCCCCAACTGGGACATGATCTCTTCATCTGTGAAAGATGGGAGATTTGAACCCAACAAGCTTGGAGTCATCTGCCTGCTCCATACTCCTCCACACAGACCACTGGATGCCAAGAGAGGGTCACAAGTGCCCAGGCTAAGTGTCTATCCCAAATGGGCAGATACAACGTGAAATGATTCTTCTTCATAGTGGCTCCTTGTCTTTTGAGATTACGATGTAGATAAAAGTGATATTAAGGAGTATTTACTAGCTGGGTACCACGGCCATCATGGCTAAGCACTTGCAAATACTTCTCATTTAATCCTCCCACCAGCCTGAGGTGGCTACTAGTATCATCTTGAGTGCCCAGATGAGGAAGAGAAGCTTGGGAATGCTTAATAATGTGCCCAGGCCATAGCTGCTGAAAGGCAGAGTGAGGATCTCTACACAGCAGCCTCCTGACCAAGTGGAAAGGGACCCTCCAGAACCCAGCCAGCCCCCTCCTTGTAGGGCTAACAAGTAGAAATGCCAGAGCATGGCATTCACTCTTACCAGTTACTGAAAGCTGAGGCTTTTCCCACAGGCTATTTACCACTCCTGTTCACCACACCCAATTGTTTGTCCTATGATTCAGAAAACTCAGCAGCACTTTGGACATCTTTTCTCAGCAAGGAACATTTTTCCTAACTTCACAGCACAGGATCTATTATTGGACTAGAAGGAAGCACATCCCTTCCCATATCTAATCTCCTTTTATAGATACATAAAGAGGCTCTGGAAGGTCAGGGTAGCCATCTATGTCATGAGAGGCCAAGAAGACACGGTCTTCGGAACATACTGCTCCAAAGATGGGCAATCAGCATGGGTGGCCTGGCCTGGCTGCTGCCCAGCTGAGAGGGCTGAGTCTTCTTGCTTCCATGGGTCTCTTTCTCTCTCTGGTTCTTCTAGCTCTGTCTCTTTCTCTTTCTCTCTTGTATAACCAGGAGAGCAGCATTTACCTATATGCTTTTTGTATGGGAAAAGTGTTCAATATATGCGAGCAACTATTGGTCTTTCTCATGTCTGACTAGGTATGAGTCCTGGTCCCCATGTCTGGTCAGTCGTTGCTGCCATAACTGCAGGTCCCTCAGAGTCTCCAGCCACCACCTCTCTCCTAGCTCTCACTCCCAAATGAACATCCACTTAAACATGTCTTCCAGTGCAGGGCCCAGCCTTAAATGCCCGCACGGTGCCCTCCACCCCACAAGAAGATCCATAAATGTGTGCTGTCAAGGAGGCTAATCTACACCAAGAAGTAGCAATGAACCTGAGGTGACTCCACAGGTGGAGGTGGAGTGTCATGGGTATTCGATGGTGGAGGGACTGTCTGGTTTCTGGAGCAGACAGACCTGGATGGGAGTTCTTGTCCTACCAGCTCTACCTGCCTTATGGAGCTTGGGAGAATATGGGTGGAAACTTGCTTTGCACATACTGCACAGGGCTTGGCAACCATCTTTTTAATTAAATGAGATATAAACTATTAATAGATTCCTGAGAAGGGTGGATAGAGACCGAAATAGAGAGATGCAGAGGGGGCAATTTTCATTTGGAAAAACTTTGCCTGATGCTGATTTGAGGGAGAAGATAGATAGGTATGAGGTGCCCAGAAATGGAGACATCGTTCAGCAGAGGAAAAAGCCAGAGAGGTGTTCATTTAACTGGGGGAAAGGAAGTCAGATTGCTGAGCACCTCCTCTGTGTCAGGCCTTCTGTCTGCATTGCATTATTTAATTCTCAAAGCTGTTTTAAAATAATAGTAGTAATAATTAGGTTCCCATTTCCAGCCAAGAAAGACTAAGGCTTAGACAAGTTAAATAATAGTTTCAAGGTCACACAGTGAGGTATGGGATGCACCCTGAAGCTCTTTCCTCCACATCCTCCTACCTCGCTGGGCACTAGCGAGGAACCACAAATGGCTATCAAGTTCTAAACTGACCACCACTCTTTCCCATCTTTGGCAGCCCAACAGGGGAGATAATCATGTGCATTTCTCATACTTTCATCCTCTCTAGCTCATTTCTTTCCTCTGTTTGGTCATCACAAGACAGTCGGAGCCGTTTCTCTGAGTTAAACTCGTGCTGTGGAATGTCAGGGCTGACTGTCCGCATCTGCTCTCAGGAGGCCCTCCACATGGGACTGCTGGCACCAACTCAGGCCTCCATTCATCACGGAGGCCAGTGTCACAGGCTGCAAAACCAGCCCAGACCCCAGTGTGGAGGAAAGAGCCTCACTGGCTCCAAATCTGCCTCCCAGCCATTCGGCAGACCTGTGGCTCCCAGGATGCTTGCCCCTCATTACCCAGAAATGCTCCCCAGCAGCATGTGTGCTGAGAGCTGACTTCCGTCATTCTGACCTTGGACCCGTAATGGGGGGACGGGCCAGGGGCAAGATGTGCTTGCCAGTAGCAATCTCTCTGCTTGGTTGAGCTCACCAAGGAAGAAAAAAATGGAGTCATTTCTTTCGCTGGTGGTGGTGGTTGTTATCGTTACAGCGAGATCTACCTCAGGGGCAGTGAGTTCCATTTGCTATATAAGTGAGCGCCGGAACATTAGGAAGAACACAACACTCTGCCTTCTCAAGCTCTGTGCTAAAATTGCTCCTGTCTGTGATGCTCAGAAAACACGCCCGGAAGGTCCAGCAAGGCTGGGGTGGAATGCTTCACTAGGGCTCTTCCCAGCCCAAGAGGCTGTCGGCGGCCTTCCGGACACAAGGTTCTGGTGCTATGAAGCCCCTCCTTTGAAGCCCACTTTGGCTCCCCATGCCTTCTTCCCTGAGTACCAACTCCAGCTCTGAGCTTTTGGTGACCTACACGGTCTAGCCCTGCTGGATCTCTCTTCCAACTTGTAATTGTCAACCCCAACATGTGCACTAAAACTCCCCTGCCTTCATTTATCTAGGGGATCATTCTTTCTTCTCCCTCCTTCTCCAAATCCCAGACTTCCTTTCAAAGTCTGCTCAGTTTTTGCCTCGGCCTTTCAAAGGCTCTGACTATGCCATGGGATGGCATCTTTCTTCAAGCTCAGTGCCACATCCATTCTCTCAGATGGAGGTGTGCTACCTTCCTGCCTTCGGAGTAGGGAATTCCCATGATCTCTACTGGTGATCCGGTGTGGTTTGCTATCTTCTCCCTCAACTGCAGTACAACGTCCTCTCCTTTGGGTAGTTTCTTCATCTTCCTGCTCCTACTACCAGCTCTGTCCTAGTCGTTACCCTGTGCCCCAGACTGACATCTAACCCAGAATGGAATCCCTTTTTCCCAGGTCACTGAGCAATGAAGTCCATCAAATGATCCCAGCACTGAAATGGGACCAGCATCTCAGGTGCCAGCCAATGTTTTTTACATTCTTGCTTCAGCTCAAACCAGAGTTTAGAAGGGGTTTTTCTTTCCTTACTTTTTAGCTCTGAAGCTTCCATAATACTCTTTATGGAAAATCTTCTATACACATGCATACCGACACACATAAAACCTCAAATCAATAAAAAACCAATTAAAAAATATGTTGGACAAACAAACTTCTAAAAAGTATAGTAAGTGGTTAATTTTTATTATTCCTCTTAAACGCATGGATAATCTTAGTGCAAATTCTATCTTTATTTTTAAAAATATGATATACTCGATGCAAATCCTAAAGGGCACTTTGGAGAAAAGCCAGGCTAGAGGTTTATATTCTTCCCATTTTCAAATAAAATGCAAAAGAAAAAACTAGTAATCATTTTAATGAGCCTTTAAATAAATTCTTGGCTAGCGCATGCTGCAGTAATTTATACAGGGAACCACATACATATATTTGCTGAGAAAGGGACTTTGTGACTAAAGAGTGAATTTCCAAGAATTACTCTAGATTCCTTTTCCTTTAAGTGATTAGTTTGAATCGAACCAGGCTTCATGGCCTCTCCATCACTGGGTCACACTCGCAAAGGCAGATGGAAACTTCTGAACCAAGTGTCTTTCCTTCATTGATCCTCCTTTCTTCTGACTTCTTAGCCCCTGATGAGGTCTGATTCTTTCCCTTTGGGGGAACAGGGGAGGTGGTGGACATGCCAAGAAGAAAAACATTGGGGCTAGGAATCGGTAAACAAAGGAGGTTTGATCCAAGTACCATTCTTTTATTTCTTCCTTTCTTCTTTTCACACATTTTCCTCTAAACACATCTCCTGACACGATGCTCTAGCCTCTTGGTAACCATGTTAATTTATGAGGCAAGAAAAGCGAGATGGCTGTGAATTAACAAGAGTGGGACCATTTCTCTCCATCAGTGGAACAATCAATCTCTGAGGCAGTCAGCAGGTTTCGTTTTAAGAGACAGGGAAGAAGATGGAAAAAGAGGAGGTGGCAGCGTGCCTCCCGGGCGAGGCAGGATGAGAGGCTCCCGAAAGTCCAAAGGCTCTTGGAGCCACATCCTCCCCACCAACGTCTGGAAGCAGGCATCTGGGCAGCAGAGGCCAAGCTCCCTGTGGTCAGCACCAGAGGCAGAGTCAGGTAACAGGGCTCATGGGGAGCCTGGATTCCTGTCTATAATCAGGATGCCAGCAAGTAGGCCAATCAGCACTGGTCCCCAGCAAGCAAGTCTATGCAGTGTTATCCTTTGGCCCTAAAGAACACTTTGCAAATACCAAACTTTCACCCATAGACTGACTTATTACCCAGAATATGGGATTAAAGTAGATCTGATATAAGCTTCCAGACCCAAACCCTGATCTCCACATCCTAATCTATTGAAAATATTTCAAAATACAGAAATTTTGTATCAAAATCTATATCAAAAAATCTCTTATTAAAATTAGAATATAACAAGGATGTCCAATAAAACTGGCTACCCCAGACCCTCATTTTCACATCATGGCTATCTGGAACTTTATGGTGGAAGGGCTTTATGGAAGGGCTTCCCAAGCCCCTGCCTGGCCCACATCCTCCCTGAGTACCCTCTGGCCCCTGCATGCGAGGAACTTGAGGCTGCAGGTCTACGTATGTAATCATTTTACCATGTGCATTCTGTCTGCCCAGGTGGATTGCACATTTCTGGAACCTGGAACCTCCCCCTCAAAACACTTTGCTCAGAGTTACACACTTAACAGATTGCTTAACAGCCTCAAATTACCTTTCCATGTACACTTTTTCCCCCTGCATTGACTTGCATAAGAGACTTCAATATCTGTGGGTGGAAGGAGTACTAGCCTGCTGTTTACTCTCCCCGACCCTCCAACAATCCTGGGAAACACGGGTCAGAGAAAGGGGGAGTCCAACACTTTAAAAATGCTGTGTTATGTTTTGTTCAGAGGTTTCCCTGAGGTGTTAAAGAGAGCTCAGGTTTTCACTGCTGTACCTGGAGAACCACACAGGCAACACCCAGCGCCGACCCCACACACAGCACTCCGTCAACAGCTTGACAGAGGAGGCTTGCTCATGGGAGGAATCTGACTGGTAATTCCCACTGTATTTCTGCAGGGTAGCCTGGAAGTAATTATCCTTCTTATGGCAAATCAATTAGGAATGGGGGATCTCACACTCCCTCCTCCTCTGAGAAGCTGCTAATCCTCTATCACTAATGAGCAGAAGATGCCAGGCAATAGGTGACTCCTAATAGCAGGATGACTACAACTCACCTGCTCTTGGTACCTGTGCTGTGGCAGCCAGCTTCTACAGTCAGAGTGATGAATGAGGATCCTGGACCCCCATTTGACTAAGAGTTTTACAAAAAGCAAGTGGGCTACCTGTTGAGCCTCAGTTTCCTCATCTGTCAAAGGAAGATGAAGCTACAGGCTCAGGGACTCACAGTGAAATTTAAGAGTATATGGTGGGGCTGGGTTTGTGGCTCAGTGGTAGAGTGCTCGCCTAGCAGGCATGAGGCACTGGGTTCGATCCTCAGCACCACATAAACATAAAATAAAGATACTGTGTCTACCTAAAACTAAGAAATAAAATAAATATTAATAGTATATAGTAGTGTCAATTTTTTTTTAAAAAAAGAGTATAGATTAGTGAACTTAGCACTATGTCCGGAACATATCAGAGCTCAGCCAAAAGAAGGCATCATTCTAATCTGATGGCAGACCAGGCGGACCCACCACACACCCAGAGGCAACGCACTTCTACTCTGCCACACTCCGCTCACATTCCTTGGCAGTCAGACCTGTGCAATCTCTCTGCCATTTCCAACACATTGTTTCCAAAGCTGCAGGTGGCAGTCACCTTTGAGCCAGAGCAAATAGACCACAACATGCCTTCATTTCCCTGCCCACTCATGGATTCTTTCTCAAAAAGATTCACTCCTGGGAATCAAGCCCCTCCATGGTAGAGGCCACAGTCCTCAGCCTGACTGTACAAACCACAGCTCTGGTCATCACAGACCGGACGTGGACACTTGCCATTCTGCAGGAGCTTGAGGACAAGACTCAAATGGGAGTAATGAATTCTTTGGACCCAGGGATGTTTAATCTCCTTCAAAGAGAAGAAACCGGTCAGCCCCAATCATAACAGGGTCCTTCCTCCAGGAGGCAAACCCTACACACTCCTGCTTCCAGAACTAATACACTGCTCTTCATCTTTAAAGTGCCAAGATCAGAAACATCCAGCAATGCTGGGCTCTCTTAACAAAGTTGGGCTCAAACCCAGGTGATGAGCTAATAGGCTGATGACCAGAAAAAGGCAATGAGCCAGGGTTGCAGAATTCACATCAAATACAGTCAGGCCAGGTCAAGGTCATTAAAATAATGCTGATGCCACCACACCATGAGATGGTCTAGAACAACTCCAACTGGAGCAGCTCTGAGCATTTCATATCAATACCCTCATTTAGAAATATGATAATATAGCATGCTCATTGCCTGTGAGAAAGACAGTAGCCACTAGCCCACACCCCAATTCCCATAAGGAAGCCCAGCATTACAGAATGTATCTTGATTAATTTGCCCCCCCCCCAAAAGAAAACACCACTGGGAAAGCTTGTTTCAAATCCATCGTGTATGGTAATAAGGCCCAGGAGTAATTTACTGGAGTCCATTTCCTTATGGTGCCTGCTTTCTAAAGTGGATGAGAGATTAGAGAACAATGCAGCTAAACCTCCTAAAAAGGAGTTTAGCAAAGTAGGTGCTCTTATTGCTAACTAAAAGTATTACTGGTAGAAAGAAACTACATGCAAGTAAACACTTCTGTTTCTACCTAATGGCTTATTAGCTATCTGTATTTGGAGATTTTATGTTGTCAAAAAAAAAGTGTTAAGAAAGTCAACAGTTAGCTTTGGGAGCAACTATATAAATACAAGCACAATTTACTGTTTTGCCAGGGGCAACAGATCTCATCTGATGTATTCATAGCCTCCAAGGAAAGCAGCAGCCATCTGTTAAATAAATAACTCATTAGGTGAAAAGCAACTGCTTCCACGAGATTAACTGAAAAATCTGCTGGAGCCCACTGCCATTAGCTGCTGGTGAACATGGGGAGCTAAAGATAATTTGGGTATTGAAAGAATCAAAAGAATCCAGGTGACCACAGGTTTACCCTTCCAGATAAATATAAGAAGGATTTTTTTTTAAGTGCACTATAAAGTCATAATGATGCAAAGCTCTCGATTAATAAATGAGAACATTTTCATTTCTATCAACCTGTCATTTTGCCTAAGAGGGTGGAGAAAGGGGAGTTCTGCTAAACCCAACACTCTAAGACAAAGCTATCATGTAGAATGTATGTGTCATTCTCATCCTGAGTCTCCAAATACAATCTAAGCCACTTGGTGCAATGAAACAGATCTAATTTCTTCTTTCCTTGGATGATTCAGAAAGCACTTTAGTATCATACAGGGTCCTTATGAACGTTAATTTATATATATATTCCATAGCATCAGCCTGTCATTTGTCTTTCCCCAATCTGAGTGTGTGTGTGTGTGTGTGTGTGTGTGTGTGTGTGTGTGTGTGTGTACTGTCGACTTTCTGGGTGGCAGTGTCTCCTAGGTGGCAGTTCGCTCTACTTTAGTGATGTTGCTCAGATTAGATGAGTAAAATAGACCTGGATTCTGTTTACTGGGCAATAATCCCTGTGAGAAATTGCTTCAGAAAGCCCATTGGCCTGGTTGTCACTTTGGAGAAGGACAAATGGGGACTGTATTTCTGTGCTGGTCATTTCCAGACCACAGCACCAGACTTTACTTGCCCTTCCTCTCTCTCACTTCTAAGAACTTCTAAGTTGCACTAAGGAGAGTTGACAGTCAGGAGCAGAAGAAAAGAGCAAAAAACCAAGAGGCATCAGTATGATTGTTTCCAAGAGGCGACACACAGGACAGATGGAAACCAAACTAGATGTGAGCAGAAGTGACCCTACCTGTGACACAGAGAAACATCCTCCAAAACCAGCTCATCTGTCACCTCCATGAAAATATGACTGGCCTTTCTGTTGTCCAAATAGACGTTAGAGATCAGGGCTAATGGGCATCCACCATGTGCCAAATACCCAGTTCCTGCTCCCTGAGAAAGGTACACTCCCCCTGGGGCTCCATTTGACCCCAAGTCACTCATGAAGAGATGGGAAGAAAACCAGAGTGGGAGTCATGAGATGAGCTGCCGCTAATGAGTTGAGTAACCTGGGTGGACCTCAGCTTCTTCCTCATTGAGGAAATGAGGATGAAGGGAGAATTAATACAGATTATCACTGACTCTATTCAGTCAACTTTCATCACGTGTCCATCCAAAACTAGTACCAGCTGCTAGTTCTGGATCACAGAGCAATTGTGACCCCTTGGGCTACCACTAGGTAGAAAGAAAAGGTGAAAAGTATAGACTGATGTGAATAACTCTGTGCTGAGAATTGAGAGTCCTGAGTTCAGATCCTGGTTCTTTTTTCTACCTAGACACATGGATTTAGTTTTCTCATCTGTAAAATGAGGCTGTTATTATAGACAAATGATTCTTTTTTTTTTCTTTTGGTACTGGGGATTTAACCTAGAGGTGCTTTACCACTGAGCCATATCCCTGGCCCCACCCACCCCACCCCCTTTTTTTTTTCCTTTATGAGACAGGGTCTCCCTAAGTCATGTAGGGCCTCAGTAAATTGCTGAGGCTGTCTTGAACTTGTGATCCTCCTGCCTCAGCCTCTCGAGCTGCAGGGATTACAGGTGTTCACCACCATGCCCAGCCTAGATAGGTGATCCTTAACCAAGACCCCATTGACATCTTGGACTCCTGGTTGGGATTTGGGGTGTTCATAAACTCCTCATTATATATATGAAAACTTTTGTGGCAGAGACAAGTTTCTAAGGGGAGACCTAGAACTTGACTCACATTTGTAACATGGTCACAGTTCACAAATGAATAGATGAAATGTATAATCCCTTCCGGCTCTAAATCCTATAACTCAAATAACAATACTGAAAATGTAGACATGACAACCCTTTGAGACCCGGAAAACTAACTGCTCAACTAAACCCAGTAGCAGGGGGTCTCCACTGCCATCCTAATAATCAAGGCTTTGGTATTTGGCCAATGGCATAGTCTGGGGGTCTGGGAAGCCCTGGTGCTGGCTAGACCTTTAGGCTAATCAATCCATCATTGGTGTTAAACCAGGAGCCAGCAATTCTGCTTCCTCTCCTTGCTGTGGGTATGTAGGGGGCACTGAGGGGAGGAGAGATGGGATGTATGTTAAGATGCTAAGGGTTGGAGTCAGAGCTGCTCTGTGTTGAACTGCATTAAGTAATCATTCGCAGCCAGTAATCATGGGCTCTACCATGTTGGAATCAGGGGTCAGAGATATGTGCACTGTGTGAGGAATTTCACTCCTGAGCTGACCTGGATGGAGGAAGGGTTTGCAAAACTACTGAGAAATGAGATTGAACTGCAAGAGGAAAGCCCGAAAGTGTAATTTTTTTTTTTAGCTTTTAAGAAAAATTGAAATAACCTTTAAATGGCCATTTTGGTGCAGGTCTGCCTAAATTTATAAACAGGAGAGCTTTCCTAGCTGATAAAGATCACATTTACCCAAATTCAATACATGGTACAGTATTTATTTGCTATCACCAACCATTGCTCCATGGAATCCAGGCCTCCTCCTCCTAGTAGGTCCCCATGGCCAAGGCCTGACCTTAGATGATGTCACCCTGCTTGCTAGTCCCAAAGAAGCAAAGGATCCAGAGAACCAGCACTGCCCTCTGGCTCAGAACTAATTCAGGATAAAGTTGCAGATCCAGAAGCCACCTCTCCTTCCCCTGGCAAGAAGGGGCTCCCTGTGAATAAGGTTCTCTCAGAAACTAGACCAAGGTGGAGGCTGTGCAAAGACCCAATCAGAATCCAGCAGACCCATGCCTGAATTCTAGATCTGCTGCTTAGTACTGTCTGATTCAAGCTAGAGTATTACTTAGTGTCTCTGAGCTTCAGCTTCTTTACCTGTGAAGTGGGATAAGAATCACGTCTACTCCATAGATTCCTTGTTAGCACAAATGAGGTAAGACATGCAAAGCACTCAGCAGTGAGCCTGGCACAGGGGAACCCTTTACATGCTATATAATTTCACAGGTGGCTGTACTGCTGCTGTTGATATTATTATTATTGTTCCTCTCCAGGCTGTTAGAATGACACTGTAGGTGAAGTTCTGGGCATATAAATCAGGCACTCTGTAAGTGACTCCATGATTACTGGGCTTTTTCTTAACTCCTGGCCCTAAGCAGCCCTGCGACTCAGCAGGAGAGTCCAGGGCCTCCTGACCCTGCCTCTTACCTTCCTTTTGTTGGTGGGATTGACGTAGAGGTAACTGAGGACAGTCTTTAAACCCACTTTGTCATTCAGCTTTTCATAGGTGGTGCCGTAATCTGTTGACCTGCAGTAAAAGAGAAAAAGAGAGAGAGAGAGAGAGATTGTTTTATCAAATGGGGTTTGTGTTTAAAGGGGAGCCAGGCTGTCCCCTGACCTGTATCTTTGTTCCCAAATCACATGAGTGCTTAAAAGTGTTCTTCAGAGATAAAAAGCCCCATTAATTTGAGAAGAGCAATTAGACTAATGCACCTGCTTACTACCTGAGCCTGCTCCCCTTCACTCCTAGTCTTTCACAGAGACCTACTTTCTTGCCCTTTGTGAAGTTGTACGATAAAAGGAGCCACTGGAGACTGCCTGCCTCCCCTGAGGCTCACTCTGTGGCTCTCTATAGGGTGCTGAGCAGGGGCATAAATTCCCTCCAACCAGCCCCCGATACAAGGGTGGGGAGTGAAGGCCACAGGGAAAGAGGCCACAGAGTGCAATCAACTTTACACCTCCTCTACCAATCCTGAAATAAGGGGTCCCTCATAGAAACAGGAAGCGCTCAAGACGCTGTGCAGTCCAATGGCCCAATAAGACCCTGCTGGACAGAAGGTCCGATGCTTTAGAGACCTTTAGGAACAATGGTCCATGGTGGTCCACCGTGAAAAGTCAAAGGCAGGGAATTGCTTCTAGCAGTTCATCATCCTAACCTAGTTATCCTTTGAGCTACCTGCTCCTCCTTTAAGCCTAATTTCTAGTGGATTGGCCTCACTGCTGTAAACACAGGTAAAAGGTCAAGGAACAAAGGCAGGCGAACCTCTGTTGAATCTTTCTCTTCCATCCTGCTCTCCCATGGCGGAGAAAGGAGAAAAGGTGGCAAACAGTGGGATGTGAGTGGCCACCGATCCATCCACACTTTCCACCTAGTCCTGCTCCCAACAACCACACACCTCCCTCTTCCCAGACCACCCATGTTCTTCAGTTTCCCACCTCCTTTGACTCAACTTGAGACACTTCTCCAACTCAGGCTTTAGGGATCAACTTGGTTTCTCTGGGATCAAATGACCACGTGACCATCTGTACTGTGCCTCTCTTTCAGTTCCTGACTCTGGCTCTGAGCCTCCCCTGATGTTGGCTCCACCTGATGTTGGAACCACCCACTCCTGCCCTTTCTTTGAGACTTTATCCACCTTATCTCTCTACTGTGATCCCAGTTTAGGCCACGGTTAGCTGGAGAAGACTAGTTAGCAGAATTACATGATGACTTATGTCCACCTCCATGCAACCTGGCGGATTCCTTGTCTTCAGGCATGAAGCTAAAATGCCCACCCTCTCCTTCCCTGCTAAGGAAGGCTTCCCTAGCCCTCTTCCCATACCATTCACCTCTCTTCTGTACCAGCACACATTTCCCCCATCCTTCTGCCTCTTTGCTAACTCTGCAACAGGGTCACGATCATTTCCTTTACTTTCTGTTTCCCCGACCACAAGGTAGACTCCTCAAGGATAAGGAGCATCACTGAGGACTAGGATAAGGAGGAATGCGAACGTTGGCTACAGCAAATCTATTTCATTCCTAGATCTGCAGCTCTCTTCTCATGACCAGATGCAAGTTACTTAACCTGCTGGCGCCTCAGGTTACCTGAAAGATGGGAATATTTTAATCTCACATGACACTCATAAGGATGCAAAAAATAAATAGATACGTACATAAATAAATAATTCTTAAAAAAAAATTTTAAAAAGGATAAAAAACAAAACAAACACCAAACATGAAAAGCTCCTAACAGGATGCAGATAAATGGAAATGACTGAAATGTTAAAATAATAAATGAAAATTAAAAGGCACTTGTTCATTTCTTTTTTTCCCCAGAAGATACAGAAGGCCTTATGCATCACACACAGCCAGTTCACTCACTGAATAAACAAATTTCAGGATCTCCAATTCCTTCCTTAAGCTACTGGTTCCACAGGGGCATCAGTTCTGCTAACTTTAATAATCAGACCCCCAAAAGCTGAATCCTCATGCTCTGTCTCCTGCATACATCAGGCACAGGGCTCTGGGAACCACTCCCAATCTTGCTTTCTGCCTTTATCTCTCGAAACCAGTTCAGACTCTGACTCTTAAAGCTTCTGTCTTCTAAATAACTTCAGTCCCTAGTGTCCTTTCCATTTTCATGCCATGGGTCTTGCAACAACCCCCAACTCAGGTGTTCTCCCTCCCCATCCTCATGCTATGAACAGGTTGTATTTCAATGGCCCAGATCTGTCCACCTTGCTCCTTGGGAGTAATCAACTACTACATGTGTGCAGTCCAGCTTCATCTTACAAGCACTGTCGTGTAAAATTTGGCTTCAACCTCTCTCACTAGACCCATTTCCAGCCACCTGCTTCTCTACATCTCTCTCAGAAGCCTCACTAAACCCTTCTAAACATGTCCTGTGTTTCCACTGCCCTCCTCCTCTGCACCTCTCATTCCCTTTGCCGGAACCAGCCATCCCCCACTTCCTCTTCTTGGCAGATTTCTCTCCAGCTTTCAACATCTAACTGTAACCCTGTGGCCCTTCTCACTTTCCTACTAGGAGCTTAAACACAATTTCCTGTGTGTTCTGGTGGCCCTTGGCACATATTTCTATTTTAGCACTTATCCTGTCATTTGAGTGGCACTATCTTTATTCTGAGACCTCCTCCTTGACTGTGACTCCCTTACGTGCAAAGAAAGTACAAAATAAGTTGGCTTTTGTATTGTTGGCTTAGTCTTTGTTTATGAGAGCGAATGAATGAATGAATGAGGTTTTCCAAACATACTCACAAGTTTTTGCCCAACTACTAAAGTTAGTGGTAACTCAACAAAGAGCCACCCCTAGGAAACACACTTGATACTTTGGATGCTGGCACAACTGGTGCAGAATGGTACAGTCCAGCAGTGTCTACTGGCAAGGAAGGCTCTGGAATTCACTCATACTAGAATTAATGTTAAATGACCAATCAACCCCCGCCCCGGGCAAATGGTGTTCGCCGCGGCAGTGCAGGAGACAAACCATAATCTTTAGAGGCTGTCAGTTGCATACTTTTATTAATCCAAATAAAATCTTTTATAGAATGAATTATTTTTTGATTTATGTTCCGTAAGGCATAAAGACAGCATGTATGGAGAAGGAACACCAAACATTAAATCTGAAAATCCGACTCCAGGGCTGATTCTAAAATGACTCAAAGTGTTTCCCTGGACAAGCCCCTTCTCTAAACCTGTGGAAGAAAAAATTATTCTGACACTTGTTGAAATGGTAAGGTAGGCTTCATTCAAGACCACTGAAACACGTATAAGGCCCACTGCAATGGGGTTTTGCAGTAGAGGAGAGAGATTGTACTCAACTCTAAATACAACAAGGAAAAGTGAAATTTATAGTCAAGGAATGGGGGGCAGGGTCAGTGGATAGAAAATTACGGACAGGGTAGGGTACTTCTTTGCTAATAATCCTAATAGGATTCTTGTTAAACGCAGGCCAGGGTGATCAGATGTTACCTGGGGGACAGTGGAGGATGAGGACTTTGATCAGATATCAAGGCTAGGGGATTCTCAGACAAACCTGACTTAGCAGGATTCTTGCTAAAATTGGGCTCTTGAGAACATGCCCAAGGTTGGGGCCTCATTAAAAAAAAAGAGCTCAGAAGAGCCTGACCAGAATTTGGAGGAGAGAATCTTTGTCAAGTCCCATCCTATCATTACTGCAGAAGGTTTAACTCAGATAACCATACAGCCCCTTCGGTACCTTAAATTTTATTATCTCACCAACATAGTGCTAAGCTGTTTTCCAATGAAGAGACTTTCCTCATACTATCTATAGCAAACATCTTGTAAGAGCTAAATTCTCAGGGCTCCCTGCATGACTGATGTCACAACAAACTTTCTTCTAGAATCTAAATAACCCTCATCAAAGGAAGTGTGCTTAGCACCATGTGTACGCTCTCTCTTGCTGCAAGCTGCACGACAGACTCACACTGACTTTGCTATTTTTCCAAAAGTGGCTGCTGAGAGAAGGGACTTCCCAATAAAGGAAGCTCTCTCTGTCTCAGCCTCCTCCAGGCCTCCGGCAGTTTCTGCTCATTGATTCTGACAGAAGCAAGTGCTGCTCATTGAACCTACCTCAAGGAGCCAGTGAGCCTGTGGAATCAAAGGTGCCCTTGACTCTGTCCTTTCCAGCATGGACAGCACACAGCGCTTCGACCACAGCGTCCTGTGGGCCCACTTGGCCTGAGGTGAGGGGCAGATGGCAGAGAGGTGTGGCCTCATAGCCAGAGACTGTACCTGCAGAATTCACTCTAACAAAAAAAAAAAAAAGCAAACTATCCTCTACTTGGGGATCCAGACATCTGCCAGGAAAGGGGGGTCACTTAGAGAAGAAATAGCTCATCCTGCCTATTGTAAAACTACAGCCTCCCAAACCTTGACAGTAGGTTCATAAACCTGAAATGTTCAGATGGCTAGATCCGTGACACACATGCATAGGGCACCCCCAACCCCATGAGCCCGGCACTATGCCAGGTTCCATTTTGAATTGCTCGGTACACACAGGTGACCTGGAAGACAGCGTGAGATGCACACAGACATAGGGCTCTGGCTTCTGAGCTTTGGCTCTGATTCCTCCAGCTCCGTTCCACTGCCCTGCGTGCCTGTGCACAGACATGTGTGTCTCCCTCTCTCTCTTTCTTTCTGTATTTTTTATGAATTATTTCAAACACACAGAAAAGCACAATGAGTTGGCAATTACATGGCATTGACAAGATTTAACAATTGATTGTGTTCACCTGAAAAATAACCTTTCTAAGTACTTTTACATTTTTGTAAATGCTATTGCATAGGATCTATGTGCTGCAGCTTGGTGGTTTAACCCAACATTCAATATTTGCAATACACCCATGTTGACACACCTAACAATAATTCATTCATTTAAGCTACTGTATAGCATTTCAGCTTGTGAATAAACTGTCTACTTCTCCATTCAACCACTTAGAAATGTTTTGGGTTTTTTTTTTTCCTTTTTAAAACTTGCTATTATATGGACATGGGAAAGTTATGTCAGATTCATTCCACTGTTTTTCCTTTTTCCATACCTAAAAAAAGGCGCTGGGGTTGTGGCTCAGCAGTAGAGCGCTTGCCCAGCACGTGCGAGGCCCTGGGTTTGATCCTCAGCACCACATAAAAATAACTAACTAACTAAATAAAGGTATTGTGTCCAACTATAACTGAAAAATAAGTATTTTAAAAAGAAAGAAGAACCAATAAAAAAATAAATAAATAAAATTTAAAAAATAAAAATTTCTGAAAAAATTTGCTATTACAAATGATGCTACAATGAACATCATGGCTACACAAGACTTCTTATGTGTTTGTGTAAATAAGTTTTTCTGAGGAGACACCTTCGTGTGACATCACAATGTCACACTGTATGTGAAACTCCTCCTCTGCTGGTTATTGACAACATTTTCTCCAAAGAGGTGGCAACTCCAAAGAGACAATTCTCCTCCTTGGCTCCTCTCCATGCTCAGGGGCCTGTGCATTTTCTGGCTGATCACTCACACTATTCAGGTACTTGACATTGCCCCTTGGATGGGATGTCCACCCACCCACCTCTCCAACTTTTCAGGGATGCATGGGGCTATTCTGGGATCCTGGATCCTAGTCTGAGCCACCTAAGCCCTTTTCTCCTCCTGACAGGCATTCAGAAGGCCTCAGCACTTGTCAGTCTACAATGGCCCTGCCCAGCCCCTGGTTCCTCTACTAGGCTCCCAGTGACAATAGCAGAAATTGAGGTATGAACATGGGCTACTTTTTATCTACCCAGCAAGCTCCCACTCCCCCTTATGAACTTCTGATGAAGATGGTGGGCTGGCAACCAGCATATGGCTGCTATTTAAAACAAGAAAAACTTTCTGCATTTATACCCCAGTCAGCCTGTTGATGGAGCTGAGCTGCAGCCCAGCACCCCTGCTCCCAATGCCACATTCCTGCCAGAGGTGAGAGGGCTCTGGAAGGCTCTCTGCCAGTTCTCAGGGGGCTGCCAGATGTTCTGCATCAGAGCGAGCACACTTCTCAGAACCCGTTATCACTCTCCTTGCTTACATCTGAGCCCCTCAGCCCCCTCCTCTCCTCCTCTTGACCCTGAACTCTGGAAAACTAAGTCATCCTCACCGTTTAAGTCTCTTATTAGTCTCTTTGCTTCTTCTTATTGGACTCCTTTCTGTGTGATGGACTCTAAAACTAGCAAGTGACCACAGCCGTGATAGTTCCCCGTCCTGTTAGCATTATTTTGTTCATTTTGTGCATTTGTTATCTCATATCTATCAGTTATAACAACTACCACATACCAGGCTTCTCCTTTCTGAGTAGATGTAGCTCAGGTTGGCAAAGATTTTTTTTTTTCTGTGAAAGAACCAGATTGTAAATATTTTAGGTTTTGTAAACCTCTGCCACAACTACAGTGGTCCCTGGCTTACAATGATTTGATTTACTATTTTTTACTTCACAATGGAGCAAAAGAGACTCACATTAAAAAGAACCCTTACTTAGATGGAATCTGACCTATTCCCAGCCATGTGCTCACATACTCTCTCCTGGGGCTGAGCACTAGCAGCCAGCTATGGCACCCAGTCCTCACAAGGGGAAACAAATGGCATTGTGTCCCACCACTTTTTGGAGATTTCATTTGTGTTTTGCATGCCATCCTATATACAACATACCCATCCGTGCCTCCTGCATTTGGTGTATTCAGTGCACTTTTTGCTTATGACATTTTCCACTTACAATGAATTTATCATGATGTGACCCCATGGTAAATTGAGAAGTTTTTATCCTCAACTGTATCTTGCAACCCAAAACAAACGTAACATAATTCATGAGTGAACAGGTGTGGCTGTGTTCCAGGGAGACTGCATGTGCAAGAACAGAGAGGTATGATTTGACAGCCACCACTCTAGCTGACTGCAATGACAGCCCCTACCTCTATCCAGCCCCAGCCGGGCCCCAACACTGCTTTGACTCTAAGACAAATGCCCAAGAGTCTTTCCAGGATCACTGAGGCCCTAGTTCTTCCATCCCTGCCTGGCTGCCACATCGTGGCAAATGCCAGTCCTGCCTAGTGTTCGAGACTACCATGGTCTGTCTGCCTTCTCTGCCTCCCATTTCCCTCTCTCATGGAGGCTATTGTCTGGACTTTCTCCTTTATGACTCCCAACACCAGCACTGATTGCATTGTGAAGACTCTTCCTACAACTCCAGCCCACATCCTCTTTTGCATTTATATCAACAGCACCTAGGAGTTCCCTATTTATTCTCTGAATATGTGTTGAGTGCTTCTGTTCTTTTCTATAATTTTAAAAGCAAAATAAGAAATGAAATTCTTTTAGGGACTGGGGACTATAGGGCATGGCTCTAAGAAGAGAAAGCAAGACTGGAGTGGACTCACAATTGTGCACATCTCTGAACCTCAACTCAGACATCAAAGTTGCAACTAATTCAATTCAGACACCTCACCTTGCATCTGTTAAAAGCCCCATTCCATAAATGCCTATGGCTGTCATTTTTATGAATACCTCAGATTATATTATTCTTAGGGCAATCACCTTGTTTTCTTTTTCTGATTTATTATACTCCTTATACTTATTCAGAGGTTAGGCACATGGATGCTCAATAAATCATTAGAGGACTGGTGGCCACTGTTTCCAATTGTGAACATGAAAGAACAATATGATCCAGCTCCTGAGAATCACGACAGAATAATACTTAAAAGAACCAGGTCTTGAGAAGCAGCCCCCAGCCACTCTGCTGTATGCACTGCACTAAGATACAACAATCCAAGCCCACAGTCAATTAGGGGCTCCAGTGTGTGGCAAGCCACAGCCCACTCCAAGGTCAGGGTCAAGAGTATCCACAGCATAGTGCCAGATAAACACTGCCCAGAGATTATTTGTGATGGAAAACCACTGATACTTCCCTCTGGCCTGCTCCCTCTCCATCTGAGGGCCAGTGCCCAAAGCCACATTCAACTGTATCTTTGCAATGGCAGAAGCCCAGCTTGACCACAGATAACTAATTCCAGACCTCAAGCCAAAAGCAAGCGATTGAAACAGCTTCATTCTCCGAATGTGTACTGGTCCCACTCTGCTTTAGAAAAACCACTGGCAGGCTGTTGCCAGGACAGAGCTCACACAGCTCCCAGGGACCTCCTCTCACGTAGGACTCCATGGCCGCATTATCTAGTCTCACAAAGAGCAGCACAATGATATAAGATAATTAATTCATCTCTATTTCCTCCTGAACCAGCTAGTGGAATGAGAGCCATCACCATGTTCTAAATGCAGAAAAATGGATGTTAGCCTTCTAGAATCCTGCAGGATTCCTGGTTTAGATCAGTTAAAATGTGGACCCAACAGTAGCATCATCTCAGACTTACCTCATCTGCGACAGAAGACAGAGGTATCTGGGGTGGGACCAACATGCAGATCCCTGTGTGAACCCATCCAAACTCACTCAAGTAGCTCAGTTCAGAAAACAGGCTTCCTGGGTTGTTATATTTAATAGGATTCAAGAAGGTCAAAAGAACCCAACCTGGAAGCCAAGAGGCCTGTCTATATCATACAGGGAAGGAAGAAAACCCTACTGTAGAGAGAAAAAGAAAGAAATTGACTTCTAAGAAGGCATGACATCCTACAAATCACTGCAGGTTTGTTCATGTGAAATGGAATGACAGTCATTAGGGGAAAGACCAGATAAAGTCTATTGTGTGTGCACAGACATACACACACACACACACACACACACACACACACACACACACTATATATATATATATATATATATATATATATATATATATATATATATATATAGTAGCATTCAAGAATACGGTAAATATCAAAGTTACTGACCTGGAAAACACCCTAAGATATATTCCTAATATTTTTTAAAAGCCTCCTGAATAATAATAATATAATGAGCACATACACAGTATATTTGGATGTGACAAAACAACATATTTCCACTAAGTATTATGTAAGTGTACATAAAAATGCATATAAAAATCTAGATAAAAACACAAATAACTGGTAAATGAGGTTTACCTCTGATAGAGAACTGGATTGGGGTGGCTATAAGAACATGAGTTTGTTTGTAACATTGAAATGTTTTAAAACAAAAATGTATCCATGTAACACTGGTGTAGTTAAAAATCACAGCAATAAAGCGATTGTTACTGAGTAGTCACAATGCAGATCAGTAAATTAACACATCTGCAAGAGAATCCTATTATAGATAAGCATTTGGATTCAAAAAGGCAGAGCAACATAATCATAAGAGGATTCATTTCAGAGTCAAGCAGATTTGGTTTCAAATCCAGCCTGTGGAACCTCAGGCTAATTACATAAGTCTCGTGTTTCATATCTGCTCAAAGGGAATATAAATATTGTTCCATAGGATTTCTGTGATGCTTAAATAGCCCTAATATCAGGGAATTCATTTCACTGTCAGTTGTTGGGAGACCCCTGATAGACCAACAATATCATCACCAGAGGACAATGTCCATGCATTTCCAGGCAGACAGCAGCTGCATTATAGACCCATAACCACCAGTGGACAGGCATCCGCCATCTCATTCCCCAAGGCTTCAGCAACAAGCTTCCAAAAGGCACAGGAGGGGGAGAAGGATTGCAAGCTACACATAATCCAAGACAGCCTCCAGCAGGTGGTCGGCACTTACAAATTAAAGTCTAGGGAAAATGGACTCAACTTTATTCGCCAAGTTTTCCTGAGGAAAAAAAAATAATGAGGCTCACACTAGAAGGTTCCAGACAGTTTCAGGAAGGCATCCCTGTCTAGAGAGTAGATGTTTACCATTTTCCTCTAAGAATCCCTGCAGCCAGCCGGGGCCCTAGACCACATGTGTAATTATGTCTGTGTGCACATCCGGAAGCCTCCAGGACAAAACGCAGAGCCT
Source organism: Urocitellus parryii (assembly GCF_045843805.1). Taxonomy (NCBI): domain Eukaryota; kingdom Metazoa; phylum Chordata; class Mammalia; order Rodentia; family Sciuridae; genus Urocitellus; species Urocitellus parryii. The sequence continues at coordinate 188,298,357 of NC_135535.1, read as the reverse complement.
CCTCCCTCATAGAGGAACAGGAACGGAGACAGTCTTCACATCACCTCCCTACCAACCCTCTGTCCCATTCATTTTTCAATATTTTTCTCCTTGGTGATAAGCAAAATGTCTGGCACACACTCGGTGCTTTCATAAATTACCTGATGCACTGATGCAAGCCCCTCCCTTCCCAAAGCAGCCAGCCCTGTGGAGAAGAGTGACTCCGTTCATTGCACCCTCCTCCATGAGGCCTCTGTCCCTCCAGCCTGTGGTTTCCCAGCTCCCAGCAGGCCCCGTGTGTCACTCTCACAGAGCACTGCATCTGTTCTCTGGAGACATAATCTCTTCTGCCGTCGTTTTATGCCATTATTTAGCTTCGTGTCTGCAGGCTTCTTTCTAGAGTCTTCTGAGGCCAAGGGACGAAGTTGGATGTCTATTTTAACTCCTCCAATGTGCCAAGGAATGCCATGTAGGGTTGATACTAAGTTGAGACATGCATTCCAGGAACTGAGAGAGTCACACAGACAGATTCCCTTCTGACTGCGAAAATGCTCCAGAGACTAAGAAAAAAGCAGATGTTCCTCTGTGCTGGGCCAATTCTATCAGAATCCTACTGGTCAACCAGGGGAGAACAAAGACTGAGGGCTTTAATACCTGACTCCTCCTAACCCAGGAGAGAAGCAGTGGAAAGCCCCCAGCACAAGAGTGAACTGTTGCTGCTCCCCTTGGTGAGGCTGAAATACCCCTGTTGTTCCATCTCTTTATGGGCCTGAAGCCTCAAGTTTCCTTCATCCCGTCCTTTAAAAGAATTATTGAGTGACTGCCATGTCCCCTGCACTGTGTCAGTTACACGACATTATTTAAATAAACAATTACCCTGTTGGTCCCTATGTTCCTCACTCCAGATGCTCTTGACAATGGATTATAGCTGTAAAGCATGAAAAAACAATCTCAGTTTTTAAAAGCTTTCCTTGGAAAGGCTAAGCAAGAAAAAGATATTAGCTAAAAAGTGGATTTGTTCTCAAGTCACAGAGGATTCCTTAAACCAACACTGTGGCCCATAGAGAAAGTTCCCCTCCAGGATCAGAAGCAGCACTCACCCGAGCCCAGGTGACCAGGCTGGTTCAGTAGATGGATTCCCATGGCCTTGTATAAAAGGAATGTCATACCCTAGGGTCTTTTTGAAAAACGAAAGTACTGAAAATTTATAGCAGTAACATCTTAAAATACAGAAAAAAAATAATAATGATGTGCAACACAGATGTCAGCTATGAGTGCACCATCCAGAGAAAATCTTGGTTAACATTTTGGCATGTTTTCTCTCTTAATCTGTATGTGTTTACAAAATTTGAGATCATTCTTTGTATGTAGTTTGGGTCCAGCTTTTCCACTTAACATAATAGTATAAGCATTCCCCCCATGCTGCTCTCTTATTTTTCAAAAATACCATTTCAAAAATCTTACAACACTCCAGGGTATAAATGCATCATAATTTACTCTAACTATCCTCTTTGGCTAGTTGGTCAATTTCTGGCCAAAATTTTACATTAAATAACTTTAATGTGTATTGCTGTATATAAATCTTTGTGGGTATCTTTGTTTGTTTCCTTGGACTAGATTCACATAAGTGCAATTACTAGTTCAAAGGGTAAAAATTATCATTAAGGCTCTTGTTATTAACTGCCCCATAGAAAGAAATATTCTGGTCAGTCTACATTTCCACTAATAATGTATATAAGTACCAGTTTCACTGCACACTTGCCAATACTATTTTATCATTTTGGAGTTCCTAGTTTAAGATACCAAAGGGACATACACTTTTGATGCCAAAGCATAATAAAAATCTGTGAGACCTTTACTATGTCTTCACATAGAATATACATTACGAACTTTTATGACTTGGGACTCCTTTGTACTTTTAAAAGCTACTGAAAACCCCAAGAGGTTTAATTCACGTGAGTTATATCTAATAATATGTGTCATATTAGGAATTACCTCTGAGAAAATTCCATGTTATTTCTAAATTTATTTTAAAATAACAATAATAACCCTACTAAGTGTTAACATAAATAATGTCATTTTATGAAGAACAACAACATTCCCCAGAGAAAATCAAGGTAATAAAAGAAAACTGGGATTCTTTTACATTTTTTATTTGTGTATACAAAAGCTCTTTAACATCTGGCTTCATAAAAGACAACTAGATTCTCCTATCTGTTTCAGCATTCAATCTGTTATGAGAATACATGTGTCATGTAGCTTCCAAAAAAACTAAACTGTATGCTACTTGTGAGAAATTGAGAGTTAAAGTGAAAAATCACATTTTATTACTAGAAAAAATATTTTTTTTCTTCATTAATCTCCTGAAAAGAGTCATGGAGACTCCCAGGTATCCCAGAGTAGAGCACAATGTGGGAACTAATGTTCTATGCCCATCCACCTCCAGGACCCGAGAAAAATGGAACTTAGTCTTTTTTTCTTTAATCTATGGAATTCTCACAAATCTCCCCTCACTTCAAATATTCTTCTCCAGACCCTTTAAAGTCCAACTGCAGCATCCTGCATGAAGCTTTGAATCTACCCTGCCCTCAAGGACCTTTGCTTTCTCTGATTCCCTTGGTTTCTTCTATCTCTGCAGAACACTTAGGCCTGTACCCTCTGATTTCCACAGTCTCTTGCCCCCACCCAAATTGTCAGCTTCTTGAGGTCAAGGGTCAAGATTCTGGCACATACTCAGACTAAGTAAATGATTTCTCAGAAGATGGTCACCCTAAATCACGGTGGCATTTAAGTAACTAACATTTGCATAGTGTTTTACACAGAACACTTTCCTCTGGAAATATTTCACTTTATTCTCAGAATGACCCTCTGACATAGGTATTTCATCTCTGTCATAAAAGTGAAAAAATAGAGACTCAAAGAGGCTAAGTGGCAGTGCTAGAACCTGAATCCAGGTCATCTGATTTTAAATCCCACGTGCTCTACTTCAATACTTGGACATTGGTATAAACAGCAGTTTCACAAGATATCACAAAATAGGGTTTCATTGACTCTCTGTTGAGGGCACCTATATGGATATTTCCTATAAGGTGGCATGTCACAGTTAGTAAAAGAGAATATCCAGAGTCAAAATTAGAATAGAATTCCTACTCTCACACTTAATAGCAACATGACACTAGGAATATCTACTGTCTTTTCTGGGCCTCAGTTTCCCTAGCTGTAATAGGGATAATAATTGCCACCCAGCAGGGTTATTAGGAGGAGTGCATTGGAAAATCCACACAATGTCAAGTGCAAGAGCCGACGTAGTTCCAGGCTCTATTTCCATCCCTTCCAATGCCTGTCTTGCCTCCATCCTCTATTTCTCCTGTCTCCCCAGGGAAACAAGAATGGTTTGATGAAATGTAGAGTGGCATCACCTATGGTCTGAACAATCTTACCATTAAACAGAAATATTTTATCCCAGACACCTGAATCTGGCACCTTTGGAACAGAGATACTATGGAAGTCCAGGTGAAAAGTATAATTGGAAAAATAGGGTGAATATTTTTACCCAAAGGCCTTCACTGCAAAGCCATGCAAGACCCTGCAGGGGCCTTGACACTGAAAGCCGGTCTTCACAGCCACTCTCCTGGACACTCACAGAGTCACTGGAACTCAGCACCTATCATGATAGTACGGACTGGTCCCCTGAGGGAAGGTCGTACTAAATCAGGCAAGTCAAGGGGCTGAGAGGGGTCAGAGGCCTGGTCAAAAGCAGAGTTCCTCTCAGATAGTTAACACAGCAGGGATGGCAGGAATGTGACCCTATTGTGATCCTATTCCCTAGAGAGCCTGGAGGTGAGGGAGCAGCCTGGAGAGGAAGATGGGCAAGGGAGCTCAAGAATGCTATGAAACAAAACTCTAACTTGAGCATTCTGAAGCCCCATTAAGTTCTGTTCTATTAGGTTTTGGGAGTCTTGTTACAGACCCTCTTTTGTTTCCAACTAAAAACAATGCTTCATGGTTTCTCATTCCAATGAGAGGTTTGGAATCAATGACCTCAAAAGTTCCTGCCATCCCAACACTCTGCACATCTGATCCAATTCCAAATGGCTTCTGGCTAATTCCAAAATGCAGAGTTATGCTCCCACGATGCAGACCCCTCATCACTGAGAGGCTACCGAGGTCCTGCCAAAACACAGCTACCCAAAGGTTGGCCAGCCTGGGGACCACTCATCTAGGCACCAACAGGAACACTGTCAGGAAGAATCACAAGGTTTGGGGGAGACACGGCCATTTCTCATTAAATAGCTAGAAAGCAGGACACGAGCGAGTCCTGAAGGCCAAGGGCTAAAACACATCATTCAAAACCCCAAATCTGGGCACCAGGAAATGGTGCTCAAAATGACATAGCACATCAGTGACATTTTGATGTAGCCTTTCCCTGGAGAGCCTGGAGGTGAGGGAGCAGCGTGGAGAGGAAGATGGGGAAGGGAGCTCAAGAATGCTATTACGCAAAACTCTGTGAGGACAAGAACCCTATGAAGTCTCCAGTGCTTACTCCCTGGCACATGGCAGGAACTCAATCACTATTTTAAAATAAATAACAGTAGATAAGTAGGAAGCCATTAGACCAACTGCAGTAGACTAGTAGTTAACAAGTTTTAAAGTCGAAGACAGGATTTCAAGACCTGGATCCACCCTTTACAAGTCCTGTGGTCCCTTAACCTCTTCAAACTTCAGTGTTCTCAACTGTAAAACGTGCACAGCTGCCTAAACTAAGCACCACTTGAGGCTGTTGGAGAATTCAGTGAGGACATGCATGCAAAGCAATTATCTCCACGTCAGGCATATCACAGGTACTTCATAAGCAGTGGCCATTATGAAGATGAGGACAATAACGGCAACAGAGCCAATGGTAAAGGTGATGACAACATTTATTAGCAACAGAGAAGATTAAAGGAAAGAAAATGAAGAGGTGGGCTTTGAAGAAAAGCCTGATTATTAGAAAGCCAAAGTAAGACAACGAGTGTGTCCAAAGGCTTGGAACATGGAAAATGCAAATATTTTCAGGAGATAATTAAGGAACATGGTCAGACCTGAATGAAATGTTCTTACATAGGGGAAATAAGTTCAGATAAGCAGAAAAGACTAGGGGGAAGCTCTCAAATGCCTGCTAATGAGTGTGAGCTATAAGAAATGAAGACCTCAAAGCTCTTTCCTAAATTTTGTATTGGTGTATCATAATTATACATAATGGCTGGATTCATTATGCAATATTTGTACATGCAAATAACACAATTTGATCAACTTCATTCCCCTCTATCTTCTTTTTGCCTCTATTATTATCATTATCATTATTATTATTTTACTTAGTGCATTATAATTCTGAGTAAAATGAGATCCATTGTGGTATATTTATACATAAACAAAGAACTTAGAAGATGGAAAGACATTCCATTTTCTTGGCTATGCAGAATCAATATTATCAAAATGGCCATATTACCAAAAAACAATATACACATTCAATGCAATCCCCATCAAAATATCAAAGATATTCTCCACAGAACTAGAAAAAAAATCTGTCTTAAAATTTATATGGGAGAATAAAAGACCCAGAATAGACAAAATGATTACTAAGCAGTAAGAGTGATGCTGGAGGCATCTCAATAACTGCTCTCAAATTATATTACAGAGCTACTGTAATAAAAACAGCATGATATTAGCATAAAAACAGACATAAAGACTAATAGAGTAGAATAGATGACACAGAGACAAATCTACATAATTACAATTATCTGATCCTTGAGAAAGGTGTCAACAACATGTTAGATAAAAGATAGCTTCTGAAACACATGGTGCTATCCATATGTAGAAGAACAATTCTAGATCCCTATCTCACTCTGCACAAAAATCATCTCAAAGTGGATCAAAGACCTAGGAATTAGGCATCAACTTCCTTAATAAGATCTCAAAATGTCTTGAATAGGGAACACAGAACCTGTGTGGAAAGACTAACCTCTCGAGGGTGTGTATGATGGTTTGGTGATGCATGTCCTCCCAGAAGTAGAAAGATTGGTCAGGGATACATCTCATTATCCCAAGAAACAATAGATTGTAAGAAACCAAAACGCATGAGAGAGAAGAAATGCCATCTGTCCACTAGACTTGGGCAGAGATGAAGGAAGATGGGGAAAATAATTTCCAGAAGCCAAGCCCGAGTGCCTGGGAGAACAGTGTCACCATTAACAGAAACAAGAGTGGAGCCAACATCTTGGTGGCTGATGATAAACTGACTTTGAGGACAAAGAAAAATGTCCTGGGCTGCGATTCCTAAAATCAAAGGCTGAGTCTGAGATTGGGAAGCTCAGGAATCACGGATGGAGTACTCTCAGGCAGAAGCTATAGGGAGAGAGGGAGGCAAGACAGGGAAGCCACATGGATGTGGCTTCATGTAAAGTCATGCCCACAGGGAACCCAGGGCACATAACCTCCCCCACACGCTTCTCCCTCTGCAAGGAGAGGGGCCCAGGGCTTTTGTGGCCCATTTCAACTACTGATTGGTCATCCTAGATAGAGGAAAGTGGTGACCTCTGGAGAAGGTCACAGCACTCACAGCAGCTGACAGATGAGTAAAGAGAACAGTAACCTAAGGCCGTGCAGCTAAAACACAACATGCTTCTATAGTTATTATGACGGTCAGCATTAGGATGATGGCGAGACGTTCCAAGATACTGGATGGATGGAAGAAATCAACTGTGGGCAACTACAGTTCTCAGCTGCGGTACAACCTCTGTCCAGGAGTGTAATTCCCTGCCCCTCCATTTCCTGACCTACTTTGTGGAAGCAGCCGAAAGCTAAGTAGTTGTCATTTTCTGGGTTATCAACATGGGCCATGCAATTCATCAGAGGTGCAAGAGCATAAAAGAAAAGTTAGGTGAGGCTTTCTAAAAATGGGAAAAGTTAGGCAGTTTCTATATTAAGCACTTGAATATGGATGAGAAAACCTGGAACGGATGCTCCATTTCTTCTGGCTCTGACATTCACTGCTAACTCATGTATCCCTGGACTGGGTCCCTCTCTACTGAATGTGGCCTACCTGAAATGCTATTCTAACGTATCTAGGATGAGATGAGTCAAGGCTTCCTTATTATATGGCAAGAGTCTCCCTCAAAATGCGTATGTAAATCTGCAAGTTTTAATGTGCCAGGTAAACTGCACTATCTATTTAAGAGCTAAATACTAAAACCCATAATAAAGAATCACATCCCAACGTGCATTTCCTCTGAAATATCAGGCCTGTGCCACATAAAACATGTTTATATTTTATATGTTATACATGCTTTGACCCAGAAATCCATCAACAGATGTTAGTGAATGTCTACAGTGTGAAGGGCACTATGCTAGATGCTAGAAAAATTCAGCACATCTTGAGAATAGTAAATAGACATTCTGGCTAGAGAACGAGGTGAAGGCAGGAGGACTGCGAGTGCATTTCAGAGACTGGGTGCATTTCACTGGGGTAGCTAACTGCAGTAGCCAACACCACCAGCATTTCAACGGCCTAGCGCCATGTTGGTGTGTTTTTCACATTTAATATGGGCCAGGGGAGCAAGGGGAGCAGAGAGAGGCATGATGCCATGCAGCGCTTCAGAGACCCAGGCTCCTTTCCTATCAGGGTTCTGTCTGCTTCCACTAGATCTGAGGAATTCCCAGCTGGAATTGTGGATGGGAAAATAAGTGAACATGAAGAATGACAAAGTGTTAGGGCCAGGTATAAAAGTGGCATCGATCAGGTTGAGCCTCCTTCGATCAGCCAGATTTCAGTCACATGGCTACACCTAAGTCAAGGAGGCTGACAAACAGTCTAGTTGTTTTCCCTGGGTAAAAGGGAAACAGGTTTAGGGATTATCTTGATGGGTCTCCACCACAGGAACATATTGTTAAGATTCCAGAATTTTGAAGTTAGAATTTTGTCTTACACATAATAGAGCAGCTAATGATTTACTACCCCCCAAGAGATTTTGAAATAATATAAGACACCCGGAAATACATCCCACCCACCAATAGAATAGGAACGATGATCTGTGGAATATCTACAACTCATTCATTCACTAAATATTTATGCAGTGCCTGCAAACTGCCTTATACTATTCTGTTTAAAATTTTTTTTAGTTGTAGATGGATGCAATACTTTTATTTTATTTATTTATTTTTATGTGGCACTGAGGATCGAACCCAGTGTTTCCCATGTGCTAAGCAAGCACTCTACCACTGAGCCACAGCCCCAGCACCCTGACACTATTCTTGATGCTCAGAATGCCACCCTAAAAGAAAACAAAGAATGTCTTGGGCACTTTATATTAAGTATTTTACTTTTGTCTCAATATTTCAAGTAAAGAACTGGGTCAGAGAGGCCAAGTGATGTGCTAAGGTTTACTTATTTATAAAGGCCAAGATGAGTGTCTGAAACCAGGTCTCCTTGCCTTCAGAACTCAGTCAGACACACTGACTCTCAGGAAATTCTTCACAGAGCCAGCAAGACTGGCTGCCTGAAAGAAACAACAACCCAGCACTAAGGCAGGCTCTTAATGGAGCTCAGGAGCAGAAGTACAACTAAGGAGATGGACCCTCTGATTCCCTCCTGTGCCAAAAGCCTCACATGGGACTAAGGGAGTATGAGAAGTCAGCATGGGCTGCAGATCCTGCACCCCTGCTCAGTGGCTGAGGAACCATTCAAATCACAGGGGCCAGAGCAAACCTTGCTCAAAGCACTCCATTACCTCAACCTTGTCGCCTGCAAGGAACATCATGTTCTGCACTCAAGAGGAAGATAAAACAGAGTGCTCTCTCTAGCTCTGTCACCAACCTCTAAAATTACCCTGTTGTTCCATAATTCACCAAACCATAAATGGATGAGAAAGTCATTTGGTTGGATATACAGGATTAGTTCCAAAGCAATTAAAATCCTAGATGAAAATACATCTATTCAATGTGAAAATTCTCTTGCCCTTCTATTTTTTTAATTGATTTTATTTTTTTAAATACATGACAGCAGAATGCATTGCAATTCTTATTATACATACAGAGCACAATTTTTCATATCTGTTTGTATATAAAGTATGTTCACATCAATTCATGTCTTCATACATGTACTTTAGATAATGATATCCATCACATTCCACCATCATTGCTAAATCCCTGCCCCCTCTCTTCCCCTCCCACCCCTCTACCCTATCTAGAGTTTGTCTATTATATATACACAATGGAATATTACTCAGCAATAAAAGAGAATAAAATTATGACATTTGCAAGTAAATGGTTGGAGTTGTAGATGATAATGCTAAGTGAAGTTAGCCAATCCCCAAAAGACAAATGTTTTCTCTGATATAAGGTGACTGACTCATAGTGGGGTAGGAGGGGAAGCATGGGAAGACTAGACAAACTCTCTTGCCCTTATAGAAAAAAAAATACCTTTATAACCTCAGCTCTTTGTGAATAGCCTTTTGAAGCGTTTAGTAGAGCTGCTCTTAATGGCTAGATATGCTAAAGTTTCTGATCTCAAAAATGTTCCCCAATAGCCTGTCAGGGCCCCAAGCTTCTTGTCTAAATATTCATTCCTTCCAGTTAAGCAATATGCATTCATTATTGTTACCATTTTGGTGGCAAACCCCCACAAGGAAGTTAAATGCTCAATGCCTTCATGTGAATTATTTTATTAGAGAACTGTTTTGTATGAGGACAGGAACTTAGAATGGAATGCAATATGATAGACTCAGACTTTTCCCTCTTGGACAAACTGTCTGAAAGAGTTAATTTATTCCTGTTTCTAAGGCCCAACAAAGCTGTGAGTGCTTTGACGTCCTCAGGAATGAGAGTTCAGCTCAGCTTTGCACATTAAATGTACCAGCCAGCCCTTAATTGGCCTCACTGTGTGGGCAACATCCAATAAAGAGCCCTGCATACTACAGGGCCCAGTGCTAAACCATCACCTCCCCTAAACTTGCTTTTCATCATTGCAGACATAATCCCTGGTACCTCTGACCAGGGTAGAATAAACCTTTTCTGTACAGGGCAGATAGTGCACTTTTAGGCTCTGTGGGGTCTATAGGGTCTCTGTGAGAGGAATTCAGCTCTGCCACCATAGCACAAAAGCAGCCATAGACAAATGTATACAAAGGAGGATGGCTGAGTTTCAACCCAAGTTTGAGTTCATCTTCACTTTAAAGTGTTACAATGCACTATTCACGTATTATTCCAACCATTTAAAAACATGAAAACTATTCTGAGCCCACTGGGGGATACATAAACAAGAGTTAGGCTAGAGTTGGCCTGTGGGCCACAGTCTGCTGAAGCCTGCCTTCAGGCCCTGCCTACTTGCTTCATCCCTGAGATGGGCTCCAATTACCTCTTGGATCACACAACTGCTCTCACTGAAGTGGCAGCACCAACACTCCACTTTCCTCTTAGACCAAAATCTGCGCTCACACGTGCTCACACAGTTCTGCCTTTCTAGAGCTGCCTCTCCCCTCAGCCCAGGGCCTTTATCCTGCTTGGCATCTGTCCTTGGTGGCTGGCATGCTCCCTTGATTTAGTGGCAGTACATCAAACAAAAGAACTGCCAAATGCTGTGACTCTTCATGCCTTAAAAGATCTGCAGCGTAAGGATGGCCAACCTGCACTTACCCAATGGCTGAGCACTCCAGCTCCCACATGGATGATGCCCAAGCTGGGCTTCTTCCAGAAGGGGACGGGAAGGATCCACCACTTTATTTCCATTGCCACATACCAGTGAGGTACCCTGTGTCCTACAAAGAAGAGACTAACACCCCCAGCAGGGGAAGAGGCACCAAATCCATCCAGTCGGTGCAATCTGGCCAGGCCCAGGGGGTTATAATCATGCTGCCTAAAGCAACAGTTTAACTCCAGGTTGGAAAATGGCAACAATAAAAAAAAAAAAAAAAGAAAGAAAAAATGAGATCTCACTAGGAGTCGCATAAAGGGATTCTACCTAAGGGGAAATGGAAGAAAAAATACTTATGTATTATATATAGAGAGATAGAGAGATATTATCTTCTTCTCCATCACATATTTTGAAGTTACCAATCTATGGGTTCTATTTATTCCCATTGGAGGAAAAAAAACAAAAACCACTGAGATTGATGAGCAGTGTTGTTTATTTATAATCCAGGAACTCTCCTCATACCATATGGTTGGGAAATTTACAGAGAGACAAAGTGAGAGGAAATTGCCTGCTTAATTCAAATGGCCTTGGCAAAGCTAGCAGGCAGGGAGAACACCCAAACTCTGCCCCCAACACATGTGTCAGCCTGTCCAGAGGTGGAGGCATGCACACAGAGGAGCAGAGGGAGCCCCTGTCTGGGCAGCAAAGCCACAGCTCAGTGCAATGAGTCCAGTGGAGGAGTCTGTGTCTTTGCTCAGCGCAGATGCAGACACATAGGAACAGAATGGAATGGAAAGTGGAGCTGAAAACTGCCCAAACCGTAATGTTCAGGCCAGGTAAGCAAGACACACAAGGTTTGAGAACTCATAGGAAGGAAGCTCACACCAGTCTCTCAAATACCTTTGATTCATTTTCTCATCCCAGTGTCAAAGGGAAGTAGAAAGGAATTTCTGAGTCAGTCTCCATTGCCCAGTCTTGGAGCTTTGCAAAGACAGGTACTACTCACTGCCCTTAAGGGGACAAATACCTACAAGTACATACGGGGTGGTCACTTTCTTCTGTTAATTTCAGTTTAATGACGAAAGGGAAGAAGGAAAACACTGGGATTAAAGACTATAAATCAAATGAAAACAGTGTCCCGATGTGGAAATGGAGAAGAATGCAAACAATAAAAATGACACCATGAAGCTGGAGATGCAGCCCAGTGGTAGAACACTTGCTTAGCACCTGTGAGGCCCTGGGTCTCATCCCCAGCACTGGGGGGGAAATGGCATGGTTGGTCAAAATAGAGGGAAGCCCCAGCCCAAGTACAACCCCTTTGAGGAAGCCCTCCCTGACAGCTCCTGTGCAAGAATTCCATCATGCCCTAAGTATCCAGAGCCCACGGGGACTATCCATGCCACATCCAGGTCCTACACCTGCTGCCTGTAGAGTTAGTTACCTTTTATTGTTTTTTTGTTTGTTTTTTGTTTTTTGTTTTTTTTTTTTTTTTTGCTTTTTGATTGTTTTGGGTTTTGCCTTTGAGGTTTGGGGCTTGTTTGTTTGTTTTGATATGGGATGTCATGTTACCCAGGCTGATCTGGAGCTTCTAGGATCAAGTTATCATCTTGCCTCAGTCTCCCAAGTAGCTGGGACCACTGACCTGTGCCACCACATCAAGCTGCCTTTTAATATGCATGCGGCTGCCCCTCTGTTTCACCTCCCAAAATATGTGGATGACTCCCAAAATTTATCCAGCCCCAGCCTTTCCATGAGCTGCAGTCCTACATTTCCAAATACTATACAATGAACTGCTGCCATTTTCAATTCCAGGATCTCAAACAGAGCTCATCACTTCTCCCATCACAGCTCTCTGGCAACTTCTCCTCCCTCCCTTCCTCCCTCTTCCTCTTCCACTCCCTACTTCTGATAATGGGGCCAAACCCTACTGTTCCCTCTAGTACAAAGCATTAGAATTATCATGACTATTCTCCTCTCCTTCACCTCTGATATCTTCCAAGTCCTCTTAGCTGTCAAACTAAAATACTTTGTGCATTGGTCCTTCTCTGTCCCCTGCACAGCCCAAGTTCAGTACAACTGACTGTGGGACAGGCTGTCTTGGAATGCTCTGATGCTCCCCTCACTTGTTGTCCCATCCTTGAACATCCTCCTCTTCAGTGCAGGCTTTGCCGTGGTGCCAAATCTGCCTTCCTCAAGCACAGCTGTGAGCAGAAAGTCATTTTCCAGCTCAAGAATTTTCATGGTTCCATATTTCCTGTAAAATATAACCCTCTGATGCAATACCCTGGCTTCCCTCTCCATCACCACCTCTCATTCCCAGCCCAGAATGCTGCACACAGCTGAATCTCACCCACCGTTCAGTGACGAAAGGAATGGTGGATGAGAGTACTGAGAAGAGCCATGCTTTTTATTCTTTTCTTCTGTGGCTTTTTGAGAGAAACACTGCAATCGAGAAGAAGCTGTGGGCTTATAAAACTGACCTGATTTGACAGTTACAAGTGTGTAAAACAATGATAAGAAAGCAAGAGGTAGAGGGAAGAAAGATTACACCAGAGTTCATTGACAAAAGAGAAGAAGCCCCATAAGTCAGCAATCATAATAATTAAAAGCAACTTCCCCAAAAAGTATATGGACAGAATGGGCAAGTTGTGCAGAAGTAATTTATGGACAGGGAGTAGACACAGCTAAACAATGTAATGAACTCATCGGTTAGGAGTGTTGCAGAAAGGGAGGAGGGAACAGGTGCTGGAGAGAGGCATAAATTTGCTACAGGAGAAAACCCAGGTCCTTATCAGAACGGATGAGGAAGAATCTCAGAAGAGCAGAAGGCTGACCAGACTACTAAGTGTGGCAGGGCTTGCCTGAGAAGGAAATAATTGGAAAAGCAAGGAGCTGCTCATCCTGCCATTGAGACTTCCTTTCAAAATGCAGAGCAGGTACAGCAAGGAGCCTTAGGCATCTGGAAAGAAAGGAGCCCTAATTCATAAAAACAGACTCTCCAAGAGTACCAGTTAAAGGTCCCACATCAGGGGACTGGGTAACCAAAATCAGTCAAGGCCCAAAAGAGAGTAAGTAGGACAAAAGATGTTGAAAACAGCAGCACGTGCCTTTGATATAATAGTTCCGAAGTCAGAAAATCATACTACAAGTTGTATCAAATTGCAGTGAACAGGGGTGATTGTTCTGATCATCAAAGGTGACAAAGCAGACAGCAAGAGGATTGGATGGAAGAAGACACTGTCATGTATCATGCCATGCCCAGAATGAGGTTATCCTTTGTACTTAGCAATGCACAAGAGGCTGACTCACTGCCCTTGCAGATGAGTATCTCCATCAGTCTTGGGTTATGAAACTATCTTATCAATATGAATCCCAGCAATTGTAAACTGAATACCTGCCCATTGTTCTTGGGACCCAAATCAACTCGTCCATGAGTGATAAGGCAAACAAAGTCCAGGCTCTGATGAGACTCACATTGAAAAGTGGGAGACAAACAATGAACTAGTGCACTAATAAGTGAGTTCAAATCCTGGAAGCACAATGAAGGAAATAAGCAGGAATTATGATGGAGACAGGGAGAGGGCCACTTCTTCTAAGAAGAGAAGCCTTCCAGGCTGGACCTGAGAAACGGAATCCTGCAGAGTGAATCAAAGAGCTCTGCAGTGGGAAAGGTGTGTGGAAGGGTCCTGAAACAAGAAAGAGGTCCACTAGATGAAAGGAAGGCAGAAAGGCTGGGTGTGGTGTCGGACACCTGTAACCCCAATAACTCATGAGGCTGAGGCATTAGGATCACAAGTTCAAAACCAGCCTCAGCACATTCCATTGATATAATAGTACTGAGAAAGGCCATGATTCCAAAAGATGTGTGTGTGTGCAGGGGTAGGGGAGGGTGGTTGGAGGTGTATCTCAGTTGAAGAGTGCCCTGGGTTCAATTCCCAGTCTCTCAAAAAATGAATGAATGGAAGGCAGGTAAGAAGTAGGCAGCAAGGCTGGGGTACAGGGATCAAGGTGGAGGGATGCAAGTGACAAGAACTCACTATGTGGCACAGCCTGGAGTTCTGAAACAGGAGAACACGAATCAGGAGGAAGGAACTGGCATGTACAAAGTGCCTTTTTTGTCTCAAGCATTTGGAGAGATACTTTTCAATCACAGCCTCTTTCTTGGCCTACAGAAGATTACAGAAAGAACTAACATGCATGAAACAGAATATTCAGTCATGGTGGAGATTGAGTTTATTTTTCTTTGTTTACTTTTTTACATTTTTATTGGTGTATTATAGTGTGTGATTGTGTGTGTGTGTGTGTGTGTGTGTGTGTGTGTAAAGTTGTTACCTGTTCATAATACACACAATATAATTCGGTCTGTATCACTCCCCAGCACTTGCCCCCTCCTTCCCACCTCCTACTGCCAGGTCTCTTTCCTCTAGTGATCTCCTTTGATTTTCATTAGATTAACCCTCTCATCTTTCTTTTCATTTTTCCCTCTCTATCTTCCACACATGAGAGAAAACATATGACCCCTGATCTGAGTTTGGATTATTTCACTTAACACAATGCTCTCAAGTTCCATTCATTTTCCTTCAAATGACATAATTTCATTCTTTTTTATGGATAAATAAAACTTCATTGTGTACATGTACAACAATTTTATCCATCAATCTGTTGATGAATATCTAGGCTGGTTCCATTTGGCTACTGTGAATTGTGCTGCTATAAATATCAATATGCATATATCACTATAGTATTGTGACTTTAATTCTTTAGGATAAATACCAAGGAATGGTATAAGTGGGTCATATGGTGGTTCCATCTCTAGTCTTTTAAGGAGTCACCATACAGATTTCCATAGGGGTTGTCTAATTTCCAATCCTACCCAACAGTATAAAAGAGTTGCTTTTTCCTCCACATCCTCTTTATCCAGAAGAAATGGAGATAATTTTCTTGGTCTTGGTTTGGTAAGAATTTGGGGGATAAGGTACAATTTCACTTTGCAACCTCAGCCAAAATAATATCTAATCCCACCACCCTAGTGCATCTCCCTGAACAGCTGCACTGAGCTGAGTCATTGTTACCAAGTTCCTGGTATACTTAAACTCTAGGTTTCAGGACTGTACAGATGGGCAGGACCTTGAAGGGATATTTTTAACCAAACTGGATTTTTCTTAAAGGGACACACCAATAACTCAGTACCTTTTTAAAACTTTAAACAATATAAAGTTGTAAAACTGAAAATAAGAATCTTCACAGGTATTCATGTAGACACTCTGCATCTTCTTTCCAGGGTTTACCATCCCATGTACCCCCACCAAAAAATGTATTCAACAAATAAGGATGAAGAGAAGAGGCAGGAATTCTCTGAGATTCTTCCTTGTATTATTTAAATCCTGTCTTTGACAACCCAAGAGCCTAATCATGACCTTTGTTTTGTTTGTTATCGTTTTACTAATTTCTTTCACAAAACATTTGTTCACACACTGATAGGTGTTCTGAAATGACAATTCTGAAAGTCCTTCTAATTAGAACATTTTCTAACATTCCTTTCTTGGTCTCTTCTATTATAATTTCCTCTGAATTCTTAGACTTTATGTGCAACAAATATGATTTTGACAGTCTTGCTTTTTTAAAAAAATGTTTTTATTAGTGCTTTACAGTTATACCTAAAAGTTGAGTTCATTTTGATCTAATCATACATGGAATAGTACCTTTGGAGGTAGGAATCTCCGTGTGTGATATGACTGAAAATACCCTAAAATGGAAGAAAGAGATATGGAACCCATTGCCAGTTCTGTCATTAATATGTTCAAGTAAATTTTAGGTATTACAGTCACCCTTCTTGACCTTGGTTTTATCAGTATGAAATACGGCATAGTTATTTCTGATTCTATACAAGATGGAGACTGAATTTACCTTCCCACATGAAACAACATCAGATAAAGTATATGAAACAATAATATTTGTGTCTTTAAGCAACAGGCAATCAAAGAGAGGGACTTCCAGGGATGAGAAATAAAAGAAGTAGGCCTTAGTGCCCCGGACCACTGCATGGAGCAGGTTTTTAGGCTGCAAGCATGGAAAGAAAATTAAATAAAACCTTATAATCTCTCCAAGTACAGTAGATGGCATAGAGGAGACTGGGCAGGAAAAGGTAACTAGAGTTTGCAAAGGTAAGTAAGTTTTCAAGAAATAGCACCAGAGAAGAGACAACAGCAAATGTGCAGAGAATTCTGCACACATGAGAAGATCCCCCACACACAAGTTTCCAGCTGAGTATTAATCAGTGTATGCATATGAAAATTACCCAAGGTCAGGGCAGAGGGTCACTTGAAAAAATTAAAGAGAACAACTGAAGAAGCTCACACAGGGCCAATAACAGTTACTGTTTCCATCAGAATAAATCAGGGTGAATCAGAGAGAAAACCTCAGGAAAGTTCTGTCTGTTGGGTAAAATTAACCCTAAACAGAAAATACTTTCCTGATTGCACTTTTAAATCGCTCAAAATAACACCTAAAGGAACTCAACTATTTCCAAGTTGTTTAACTTGTAACTTAACAAAGTCAATTAACTTTATATCACAGAACAAAGCTAAGCATATTTATAAGAATTCAAAAATGTCCAGTATCTACCAAAATATTTAATCACATTTAATAAAAAAATTATATGGCATACACAGAAACAGAAAAATTCAAGCATAATGAGAAGAAAAATCAATCAATCTAAACCAGTAATTCTCAACTGAGGCTAATTTTCCACCACCTCTAACCTAGGAATATTAGTCAAATTCTGGAGAAACTTTTCATTGTCATGACAGAAGATACTACTGTATCTAGTGGGTGGAGGTTAGAAATTTTACTAAATATCCTATAATTAGTCATTCCAAAATGTCAGTATTTCCACTGCTGAAAAATTTTATTCTAAACCAATTAAGAAATGATACAGGTCATTAGTTAAAAAAAATAAAAGTTATCAAAAATTTATATGTTCCAGAAGAACATACATATGTTCAAGATATAGAACATATTGATGTTCGAGGACCTAGATAAAAAGTATACTTGTTAAGTAGAGATATGAAAAATATAAAAAGGACACAAACCCAACTTCTAGAGGTAAAAATTATAATACATGAGATGAAAAATGCACTAAATGGGATTAATGGCAAATTGCACATTGCAGAAGAAAGTTAAGAGAAATGAAAGCAAAGTAATACAAACTATCCAAAATGGAACATAGAAAAAAAACTGGAAAAGAATTAACAAAAGTTAAATGTGCTGTAGAACAACATCAAGAGTAACCAGAGTCTCCAAAAGAGGGAGGAGGGAAAACAGAAAAAATATACAAAGGAAATAATGGTTGATCATTTTCAAAATACAGTGAAAACAATAAGATGAAGTCCAAGAAGTACAAAAAAAAATTCCAAGCACAAGAATCATGAATAAAACATCAAAGCACATCATAATCAAATTTCTTAACACCCGTGATAAAGACATAAAGATGCAGGAAAAAAAAAAAGATATGTTACATAGAGTGGAACAAAGATAAGATGATAGCAAGAAATAATGCAGATGAAAAGAAAGAACATTTTTTAAATAGTGAAAGGAAAGCAAAACTGTCTATCAAATTCTATACCTAGCAAAATTCTCTTTGATAAACAAAGGCAAAATTAAGGCTTTCTCAAAAATAGCTGAATTTATCACGTACATACCTACACTACAAGAAGTTTAAAAGAAGTCCTTCAGACAGAAGTAGAATGGTGGCAGATAAAAATCTGGATCTAAACAAAGGGAAGAAAAGCACCAGAAATGGTAACTGCATGGGTAAACAGAAGTCTTTCTTTAAAAGAAAAACAATGGTTTAAATAAAAAGTAATAACAATGTTTGTGAGATTTAATATGCATGGAAACAAAATGCATGCCTATAATGGCCCAAGGACTAGGAAGGGAAAATGTCAATATATTTTCCAAGGTCCCTGTACCATATGAGAGGTGGTAAATGTGATGTGAATCGAATCTATGACAAGTTAAAAATAAGTATCACAAACCTGAAAGCAGCCCCTAAACTAATATAATAAAGTTATATTCCAATAAGCCAAAAAGTAGAATGGAATAACAAAAATATTCTATTCAAAAAGAAGGCAGAAAAAAATGAAATATAAAAATAAATAAAAAGGCAATATACTTGAATCCAAACCCATCAATAATCAAATTATATATAAATGGTCTCAACATTTCAATTAAAAGGCAAAGACTGTCAGTTTGGAGAAAAAGGAATGACCCAATTATATGGTGTTTACAAGAAGCACACTTGAAATATAAAAAACACAAATAGGTTAAAAGCAAAAGAATGGAAAAAGATGTACCTATCAAAAAAAAAAAGCCATAGTGGCTATACCAATATCAAGAAAGAGTTCATGATGATAACATGTTCAATTTGTACAGAAGACATAAACTTAACAGGAATGCATCATCTACTAACAGATCTTCAGAAAATATGAAGTAGAATCGGGCACAGGCAAGGTAAATATTCAGCCATAATTATTTTAAATAACTGAGTTTGGCAAATGGCTATTGCTTCAAGGCCCTCAAATGTCTCCCAGATGATCTCAGTAATTCCCTCCAAATTTTCCCTAAACTTGGAAGCTGAAATCCAACACCTATACAACACAGAGCCTCTGACACTGTTCTTATCCTTTAACTATTCACTGCTTGGATTGCTTGGTACCATACCAGACGTATGGTTCAGTTTTTAAATATTACCTCTGGGCTTAGATGAAAGTAATGTCCAGATTTCCTTCCATTTCCAAGGTTTTATCATAACATCCTTCCATTGGTAGCACATGTAGAAAACATGGGCCTCTTGCAATGGAACTCGTGGCATTTCTTATTGCACACCAAAGTCTGATGCTTGGCAGATAAACAGAATTAAGGTCAGTTCTTGGGATCAGCCAGCATGTGAGTCTCTTAGTCCAACTACTTGGCCAGTCACTTTGTTCCAGTGGTAGGTTGGGATTTATAGATTTGATTTCAACGTTTAATTTTCAGTTTTATTCTCAGCAGCAGGGGAATAAAAGTCAAAGTAAAAGCGTTTAAAAGAGGTTAACTGTTACAATTGTATGAGACTCTAAAAAGTGAAAGTAAGGGGACTGGTTTTTACAATGCTCACTAAAAGAAATCTATGATGTCTCAATGCTGCAAGCAAGAGGAAAAGAGGTCCCAGGGGAGAGCCCAGTTTCCCAGCTGCCTTCAAACCAACAGACCATCAACCTGCACTCTTAGAAGCACTCTCACTCATCTCACACTGTCTCCATGGTCTTGGGCTCCCCATCCCCCTGGAAGGCACAGGGGATAAGGAAGGTAGCTGGCCTTAGGGTGAAATGTACCAGCATCTGTCCTTGGACACTTGGTACAGATGTGGTCATTGCAAATCATGACAGATGTGGCAGAGCTTAAAACATCCATAGAAGCATAAGCAAAAGAATAAAGGAACAATGATGAGGAATTAGTGAGCATAATTCTCAAAAGTGGTACAAGGCAGAAGCAATCCAGCTCTCTGTGAGATCCAGTTGCAATTTTGGAGAGAACTGCCACCACCAGCCCTTGGGATCTCAGGCAGAGAGGATCCCAGAGTGAGCATCAACCCTGATTCAGCATTGCAATTCCACACTTCCCTACACTGCACTCTTGTCTGGGGGCTGCAGTTTCTGAAAACGCTCAAATAAGAAACTCTAAACCCTCAAGGGAATCTTTAAAGCCCTCTGACATCTCCGTTTTCCCACCTCCATGCCAGTAACTGCACTGTTGACTATTCCTCTGCACTTCCTGCTTATTTCTGACCTCAAGCCTTGGCTCATCATTTCTCCTTCTAGAATTTCCTCCATGCCTGCTCTATGTCCAGCTCTTTCTTACCCATCCTTTCAGGCTCAGCTCAAACTACCTGTACCCAAGGTATCTTCCTAGCCATTTCAGCTCACAATTATCATTTTTTATACTGAGGTCTTTTCACATTTACGAACTAAAAAGTGGCTATGCCATTTGTGCACAAAGAGTTTTAAATTTTCATATAAGCACCACTTATGCGAATCTTTTGTCTCCCCAACTAAATCATAAATTCATGCAAAGAGACACTCTAAAAATAAATTATTTTCCCTACTATGTCGAGCAAGGTATTCACTAAATTACTTGCTGAATGATAAAATGTGAATCCCTAGGACTACCCAAATACTCCCACATAAATATTCCTTTTGGAAAACTTTCTTGCAACTAGTACTGCAACTGAGCTCACAGACAGGAAAGTGAATAACCTGCACATGTTCCAATGAGATTACTCAAAAGAGTGGAACCAAGAAGTTGGTGAGGAAACTGGGAAAAAAGAAAAAAAGTATCAAAGCCTGAAAACTGTCACCATCGATAAAAGAAAAGCATTTTATTCAGGAAGTCTATGGACAAATATTTTCCCTGCTTTCTTATAAATTTTACATATTAATTTAAATGAATAATAAGGCGGCAAGCAGGTTCTGCCTTGCAAGACGTTTCCCATTAATGTGCTGGTGACTTTGAAAAAGAAAGAGTCTAATTCCACATCTGTGTTTAAGAGGGAATATTTATATGTATATAAATATACAGATGTATATGTATACATAAAATGTGAATATGCATATAGTTAAATATTATTACATTATGTGCCTACTGTATATGCTATTGTATAAACTGCTTATTATATGTATACATATAAATTTTTATGATTTATTTATAATGCTTATGTGACATCAAGAGAAATTCCATGCATCTGCCTATTCTGAACACATATGAACATATATAAAACTTCCCATGGGTTTATCATTATTCATGTGATAAAGATATTCAAATGCAATTTCTAGGAGATTTGAAGAGAGAAACATGCCTTAAATAAGAAAATTTCAGAATGTCTGCTGAGAGTTAAGAGATCAAATAGATTCTCCTGTTTCTGTACATGGATGACCAATCATTGTGTCTGACACTCTCCCAAATAACAGCCTCCATCCCTCATCACCTTGAAAAAAGCCATTAACCAAGTTAGTCTTACTAGAAAAAATATTAAAGGTAAGTTTAAAGATCAAGGAACATGGAACCAAGAGGTACAAATTCTAATCCTGATTCAGACACTGTCCAGAAGTATATCTATCACCTGATACTTCTGGTACCCCAGTTTTCCAATCTGTCAAAAGGGATGGCTACAATGTCTTTTCTGGCTCTGATATTCTTGCTGTACTCTGAGTATCACCAAATCCTCACTAATAAAGAACATACTAAACTATGTTGTCTCTGTATTTCTTTCCCTCCACCATTCCGTTTGATATTGCTGGCTTTATTGTTCAGCTTCGGATCATGTGAATGGAGAAAAATTCTCAGAACTAATAAGAAAAAAGTAGAAAGTAGAAATCCTAAAAAAATTCAGATAGTATTTATGTGCACCCACACCTTTCCTAGGAAAATGATATACTCATCATATGCACGTTCTACTGGGGGCACAGCCATGTGCTTTAGAGTAAGTGCCTCACAGGAGCAGGATGGTATAGGTAGAAAAGTTGAACAAAACAAAAAAGATTTTCTTGGTTATGCATTTGACCAGATTCTCTGACTGAGAATTTTTTTGTCCTAAGGCTCAGTGATACCCTGCAAGCATTTTAAAAGATTATGACAAATTCCACTGGTATTTACAACTATAAGGCACCAATAAAAAATATGAAAAAAAGATCATGACCGTTAACATTACTCTAATCCTAACAAATTTAAAGACATGCTTTAGAAGTACTTAAGACCATATTGTTACGAGGATCTCCTACACAGCAGGGTCTCTGGGATGGAAAGGAATATTTTAAGCATTCACAAAGTACTTCTCACCTACTTGAAACACAAGTACGTATGTTCTCTAAAGTCTACTAACTCTTCCTGACAACATAAACTGAAATCTGCTGTTCTTGGGATCTTCGTTGACAAGACCTCAATAAAGGGAAAGCTTGCAGTCCCAGAAAGTTCAGGAGAGGTACTGTTGACATAGGAGGCAGTGCTCCGCTTGGCTGTGACCATGTGGATCGTCAAGAGGTCCCTGAGATGATGTCTCCAGCACAGCTGAGCAGCAGCACAATCCCTCTTCCATCATCTTGGCTTCCGGGCAACGATCAGCCTGTCCGCTGTATTTCTAGCCCTTGGCCTGATGCCTGGCACTTGGTGGATTCTCGGGAACTCTGTTAAAACACTGAATTGGGAATTTACTGCTAGTCCACCCACACTTTCCTGACTTCCTATCAGCTTCAATGCAGCAAAAGAAATGGCTTAGGAAACAGTCTGGAAGCAAGAATATAAAAAACAATCTGGGCAGAATAACTAGTCTAGGTTACCAGAACTGGTAGCATACAACCCTAGAGGGACATGGAATGAGGAAAAGCTAGGACAGTTCAGAGGACCAGAGCTGTGCTTTTTTCACCCAGATAGCTACCTGTAGGAACTGAAAACTTCATTTGGAAATGTCTTTTCTTCCCTTACACTCAAGTGTTATATTAAGTGAAATGGTTTTGTATCCATACATATATCTCAAAAAAGGTCAACTCCTGTCTATAGCTAGTGGAACCTGGTCCCTCCTCTCTAGACCAAACTGTCCCACACATCTCATGCAGCACCCCCTGATTGTTCTTCCTGAATGCTCAGGCACTCAGCTCCAAACCTTCAGCAACTCCCCATGGTCGGCTGATTGCTTCTGCTACCAACGCCTAAAGCCCACTATCCTATCTTCTCCCTAAACTTTACAGTATCGCATTTAAATGTCTCTAATAGAACATACTGATTTTTATATCACATACCCTCCTCAGTGTTTGGTTGCTTTATAGCACTGGTTAGTTCCCATTTTTCTTTCTGCCTCCTCTAGGGTAACCTGGCAACTGGCAGTCCTTCCCTATTTGAGGAATGAATGAATGAAGAATGAGTGAAGTGACAAAAGCATATGCTAAATATTTCCTCTCTCTCCAAAGACGTGTGTCACTTGTAGGGCTGCAAACTAGGAAGTGATGGGGAAAGTCCTTCCAAAAAACATTGGATGGGGCCTGCCAAGAGATATTTTAAATTTTGATTCCAAATTACTTCTGAGAGGGATACAAATGTTTCTATGAACCCATAAGCCAACCCCTCTCTACTCCCTTCCCTGATTCACTATTGTACTTGACTCTGTTTATCTGATCCTGCATTCCCTGAATTCAAGTTTATACACAATTGAATCTTAATAGTCATTGACTTTTGCTAAATGTTAACTTTGAGCCAGAATTCGTTCCAGGTACTTTACATGTACTATCCCCTTATACACGTTCCTGCTCAAAAGGAAGGGCCTGGTGTTCCTAGTCTAAAGGTGTCAACCATTATCACCAGCAACTGACAGCAGGATCCACAGAAGTAGAGAGCCCTGTTTCCCCTGTGGTTCGCATACAGAAAGAATGAAAGGTGAAGTTGTCAGATACCATACCTCTGTAAGAACTCCATGAAAGTCCTGAGAAAGGTAGAGTATCAGACTCAGGATACTCTAACAAATCCATCCCCGGACTCCTTGGAGGACAAGAAGGTGAACTGGCCCAAACCAACTCACTAATACTTAAGGCACTCCAAATAAAAAGACCCCCACTTCCTTCCAGAGATCAGAAAAGCTATGAAGGGGCACAGAGTAAGACCATTGATAAGAAACAAGACATTCCTCCTAGACACTAGCCCTGGTTAGTTGTTTCATGCAATATCCTAAAGACTTGACCCACAGGGGTATTTTTCTTAGCTCAGACTCTCCACCAAGCTTTTTATCATGCTAATAAATGAGGCAAAGTCTAAGGTTTTTGCCTTTAAAAATACACATTTTGGAGTTTTCTTTATCTTTCCTCCATTCCCAGTGAATCACTCACAGTCCTTTCTTAGCCACTGAGCAAAGGCACTTAATCTTCTCATCTAATGACACCGTCTATGGAAAGAAGCCGCAGTGTCTCCATTCACCAATAGCCAGATCAATCATGTGTCTCTAAGAAAATGAAGTCATACCAAGCTGGGTTTTAACATTACTGAGGGGTGTCGTTAAGACCTCCGGGACTCTTGCTGCTGAAGGGCTCTGCGAGATGGTGATTAATTGAGCAGTCCTTTCCCGTAGACTCTCTGCCTCTGCTGTCAAACCCGCTCGCCCCAACTCAGAGACTCCTGGGCTCCTCCGACCCTGTAGCAACCAGCTTGAATGAAGTTCAAGAACCTTTTCCACACCCACTGCTCTGCTCGGGAATAGAAAAATGAAGGTCTACTCTCTATGGAGAACTGATGCTGATCTCCTGAGACAGGGATGCCTTCTCCTACATCTCACTGTGAATCAGCAGCCACTTCCCTGAGTCCAAGGTCAAGAGAGAAAACACAGTGTAGTGATGAAGTGGTGGATTAGCATTCCTTTCTCCAGTTTAAATGTTCACTAGCTTTTTGGACACCTGCAAGGATTCTCATCCCAAGCTGTGGCTGGGAGGGGATGCTGGGATGGGGAGGTTGGAATAGGCAAGGGGTCTGGGTGGCATCAAGTTGGAATGTCATCCAAGGTAATAAGAAATCATAGTATCCCTTATGGGCTTCTGAGCCATCTGGATGGTTCTTCCTCAAATAGGAGTGTTGGGTCAAACTTGTGAACTCATTCTCATTCATTCTCATCTCTCTCTCTCTCCCCCCCCCGCCCCCCTCTCAAATTCTGTGATTCCAAGCAGCCATGCTCCTTCCTTTTTCCTCATCACACATGATAAGCAACTTCGTGGGGTGACCCTTCAACACCTTAACCATCCTAGAATACCTGCGTCCTAAGCACGTGCACTTATAGTCATTTTTCCTTGCTTCTTCCAAATACTGAGTTCTGCCTTAAAAATGTCTGGAGCCAGGAGATTTCTTTTGACCAAGAAAATAGTCACTTGTTTTATCATGTATCAAAGCCAAATCACACCCCACCCTTAAATGTAACTTGGGAACTATCTTTATTTTTAAAAATCTGGGTATTTCAAAAGCAACTAAATGGTTCACTGCCAGATGAGTCAAGAACAAAACAGAGGTATCAGGTAAATCAGGTGGATCTCTACCCACAATTTTTTGCCAAAAGAAAATTCAGATCTGTCCTCCAGAGAACTGAGGTATGGAGCAGTGGTCGGTGAGAAAGTGGACAGAATCAAAACAGAGTTGATTATGTCAAATTCTAACAAATGGTAGGCAGGAGACCATGAAGGTATGGGGTAGAGTTTCAAAAATATTTTCCTAATAATAAGAACCATCACAAAGACTCAGCCAAAACCATAACCTTACACAAAGTCGACTGCAACCTTGCACAAAAACAATGCTTCTACGTGCACACAAATCCAGCAGATGCCCATTCAACTTTGTTGTACCTTGTAGCCATTGATAATCGCTTCAGAACAAGCTATGTAATTTTCCTCATTTTACCTTTAAAAACACCCTTGTCTTCTTTCATCTTCCTGGATGTGCCTACAGTCCACTACAGTACACATATCCCAGATAGCAATCCCTCCCTGTCCTTATTGAAGACAATCTTTGTTTTGGAGAGTCATTCTCTCTGCCATTCATTTCAGGTGGACAAGTCAAGGGTCAAAATCCTTCAAAAAAAAATCTTCCCTCTAAATTGTACTCTGTATCCACTGATTTGCTCTTTACCTTGCCTTCTGATCCCACTTGGGGATTTCCTCTTTTCCAGTGAGGAGTAGAGATGCCCATCAACAGCTGAAGATACAAAGAGCTTTCATCCCATTCAATCCACTTGAAAACCATGTGATTCCTTAAGAAGACAGTCACTGCTTCTGTTTGACTAGTGGGAAAAACTGAGTCTAAGATAGTAAAGTGGCTTGTCAAGGTCCCATGGCTAGTCAGAGATGGAGCTGACATCTACAGCTGATATCACACCATATTCCATAGGATCTGTCACACCATAAGATCATATGTCATATCATATGATCTTTCTCTTCTGCTATTCTGCTTCATTTTTCCAAGTAGTAATATAGGTTTATTAAAATATTCACTTGCATACATACATACATACATACGTACCCTATTTTTTAATAAAGAGGTTTATTTTCTGCTTCATTTTTGATACAAACAACTACACACTTCTACACCCATCAGTAGATCAAAGCCTCTGTGTTTATAACTGTCAGTGTGTGCATTTATCTATATTTAAATATAAGACACTGAGAAATGAACAGTGCCCTCCCTTCCATTTTTAATATGAGGTTCCTTAGTCTGTTATTTTTTTCTGTATCAAAAGAATTCTCTTTAATCAAGGGGAAAAGGCTCAGACTCTATGTGCATGTTGTAGGTTTCCTCCCAAGCTAGGTCTTGGCAATTGAATATTTCCATTTAAATGCTCCATCAATTCAATCAAAATGTTAATATTCTGATTACAAAGCATTGCTCTATGCATTACTAACACATTTCCTTCCTACCGCTTTCCCCAGCAAAGCACTGAGCTGAAGTTCACAAATAGGCAGGCCATTTTGATTTAAAGAGGACAATTGCATACCACAATGCTACAGTAATTGATCAGCAGAAATATTTCAGGAGATTAAACTACAATCTATATGCACTCACCCATATTTGTATCTCTTATTGTACTGTGCACATAGCTCTCGCACAGCTGCTAAACCTCTGTGTGTTTGTAATAATCAGGGGGACCAGTAAACTAGCAGCTGTCTTTTTAAATCTGCATTAAATTTGGGTTTAGTGATGTTATCGAGTAGCGCAACTCTTTTTTTCATACTTTGCTGCATAAATGATGCTGAAGTTGTAGCAAATAAATAATCATGGTTTCAACTTCAAGGCATTATCTCTCAGGCTTCAGAGATTATATATTTTAACAAGTCGGATACACAGAACCATCTCAGGAATTTTGAAATATTAATCTCTCTCCCGCCTGGATGTGGAGTGACAAACATGTGGTTTTGAAATCCAATTGTGACTCACATCATGACATTCCCACCGTAAAATGGATGGCTTGTGAAGCAGGATCAACCCAGTAATGACCCCATCAACATGCACTACCTATGTGCTTCCCTGCATTGTAATACTATAGAGAAAAGGGAGGCCAGGCTTAGGGGGAAGCAAAATTTCTAATCTGGGGCTGGAGAATGTGCTTGGAATGTTCTGCAGAATAGCTCTTCCCAGGGGAGGCAGAGGAGGGTCCTCTGGAGGCATCCATGGAGGAGAGGCCAAGAGAGGATGTGAGAGGTACCAAGCAAGCCTCTGACCCCAATATGCTTCTACCAACTCAGATAATTCCTTTAACACCACACAGACTTTAAATCCTATAACTAGGGAACAAAGGCATGTGTAGTGGTAAACTCTTGACCATGGAGACTAGCTAGCAGACTCTTTTTTTTTTTTCAGTGTTGGGGATCAAACCCAGGTTCTTACACATGTGAGGCATGTGCTCTATCATGGAGCTGTGTTCCCAGCCCTTGACTAGAAGATTTTGACAAAGGAATGGAAAGGCACAGAGTACAGAGCAGCCAAATGGGAAGGACAGAGGTCCCATGGAGGAAAGGATTGTTTAAGGAATGGGGAGAGAGAAAGGAAAATAAGCTTTGCTGCTACTTTTTCCTCTGTACTGCTATAGGAGCAAGATAATGATGGCTTGCATTGTTAAATCTCAAAAGGCTTTTACAACTCCCATCACACTTTATTTCAGTCCTTGGTTCATTAATGCCAAACATGTCATAAAGCATTTTATAATGAGCTATAAGGAACATAAGAGGAAGACAGTGTAGAAAGATTGCCTGTAGGGTAGCCTGGTCAGAGGGCAAGGCATGTATGTAAAAGCATAAATGAAAGTATGAGTAAGTGAGTCCAGGTAGCTTTACCTGGGGATGGGATTAGAGCTATGAAAGTCACCTATCCAAGGTGTTACTCAGATGTACCATCACAGCCATATCCTGACAAAGAGATGACATTCACTGGACTTCTATACTCCTCTTCTACATGTTTCCACCATTTGACTCCACTCAAGCCCTCTGTGTAATATTCTGCAGGTCAAGGCTCCCAGTCAAGGAAGAGGGGATCTGAAACCCAGCCTCTATACTAGTAAGCAGGCAATTCATGGTGGCATCTGCCCAGAGGAAGAGATGCTGTTGTAGTTTAGATATGAGGTGTTCCCCAAAAGCTCATGTGTGAGGCAATACAAGAAGGTTCAAAGGTGAAATGATTGGGTTATGAGAGTTTTAACTTAATTGGTGCAGTAATCCCTTGATAGGGATTAAGGTGGTAACTGTAGACAGGTAGGGTGTGACTAAAGTAGGTGAGTCACTGGAGCGTGCCTTGGGGGTATATATTTTGTCCTTGGTGAGAGAAGTCTCTCTATTTCTTAGTGGTCATGTCTGAGCTGATTTCCTCCACACTCTTCCACCATGATGTTCTGTCTCACCTTGGGCCCATAGCAATGGAGCCAGCCATTTATGGGCTGAAACTTCTGAAAATGTGATCCCCCAAATAAACTTTTCTTCTTCTAAAATTGTTCTTGTCAGGTCTTTTGGTCACAATAATGAAAAAGCTGACTAAAAACAAGCCTTTTCAGTGCAGTCTCCATCTGTTCACCAAAGGACTGTGTCCAACCAGAAGAACACCTTTGTCTAGCTTGCACAAGGGTAACCAGTGGGCCAGTGGTGCCCAGACCCACTGCCTTTATCATTTGCATGGTGGTACTCAGAATTATAATCCCAAAAGGTGTTCACACCCTAATCTCTACCACCTGCAAATACGTCACATGTCAGAGGGAATTTGCAGAAGTGTTTGAGAGTACAGACACTGAGATGGGAAGATTATTATGGGCTACACAGCTGGGCCTAATGTAATCGTATGAGAAATCAGAGAACTTTTCCCTGCTGCAGGTCAGAGAGGTAGTAAATGAGAAGGACATGACCGGCCATCACTGCCTTCCAATACAGAGGAAGGCATCATGAGCCAAGAGAAGCAAGCAGCCTTCAGAAGCCAGAAAAAGGAGGAAACAAATTACCCCTTAGTGGTGCTGTCGCCATTAGCCCAATCAAACCTGTGTCGGACTTTAAACCTACAAAATTTCAATATAATAAACTTGTGTTGTTTTAAGCCACTAAGATTGCGGTGATTTGTCAGGATATTAATAGAAAACTAAAATGTATGTGATCCATCATAGTCTATCCATCCTAAAGAGCCCCTGAATTAAATCCATTAGGACACTGCAGGCTGGCGTGGATGGCAGTATCCAAGACCTCTCTTCCCCAGCACATCCAACAGGTTGTGCTAGTTCTTCTAATCCTCTGCATTAAAACCCTCTACGCTTAGAAAACAGACTGTGTTCCCCAGAGACTGAAACATGACTGGTAATGGTTTAGTTCTATGTATTAATATTTTAATTTTAATTTTATTTTATTTTGGGGGGGATACCAGGGATTGAATTTCAGGGTTACTCTACCACAGAGTCACATCCCCAGCCCTATTTTGTATTTTATTTAGAGACAGTATCTCACTGAATTGCTTAGCACCTCACTTTTGCTAAGGCTGGCTTTGAACTCACAATCCTCCTGCCTTAGCTTCCCAAGCTACTAGGATTACAGGTGTATCCCACTGTGGCTGGCTGTATTCATATTTTAAACCACATAATTTTATTACTTTTTCATGCAAGTATTGAATCACGGTATTTAAAAAGCCTTTGTAAAACCATTTACATGCTCACAAAGTATTTCATCATAAAAATAAGTTACTTAACCCCAGCTGAAAAATTCCTTTTTACTCCTGTCAACATGTTTTCATAAATAATACACACACCTGTGTGCCCATGCACATGAACACACACTTATAAAGATGAAAAATTCCGAAAGCAATGGCTCAAATTCTGTGCCGTTTTATGTAGATCTTCTGGATCATCAAGTCCCTTCCATAACCCATCAAGGCCTTTCCCAGAAATGTTTATCTAAGGGAGTTTCCCGAAGCCCCGCCCCTCCTCCTCCTTTCCCTATCACAACATCTTTTTATTTCCTTCATAACATTTATTACCAGCTACAATTCTGTTGCTTATTAGTTTATGTGACTGTTTGTTACCTGCTTTCCCACTAGCAGCTTGTCAGCTTGGCAAGGTCTGGGACATGACTGTCGTCAAGGGCTGACATAGCACAGCCTCTGGACTGGAGTATGGGTTTGGCAAATATTTGTGGACTGATTGAATGTAGTTCCCTATGAAAATCCCCAAGGCTATTCCCTTATACCTGAGCTACTGCTCAATAAAAGGACAAGAGAACTTCATGAACAAATGTGGCTGAACAACCTGTGTATTGTTTGCTGAAAGCTGGAATCAACATACGCCGTGGGGTGAGAGTCAAATTATTCAGAAAAGCCTCACCTGAAATCCTTTCTGGAAATGGATATGGTATTACATGTGAATAAGTTTTTTTTAAAAATATCTCAAAATATAAATGCTGCTCCCAAAGAGTCTCCATAATAAAACTACTTTTATAATGCAAAGACTAGAGAAGACTTTCAAAGTCATAATGTTAAAGACACAATTGTCTATGGTTTGAACTAGAGAAAATTGAAGATAAGAGTAGAGAGGAACACCCTATATGGTGTCTTGATTCCTTCTCTGGAGACCTTTGCCTTTATCACTCTGTTCATTAACCTTTCCTCTCCTATCTTGGCTTGTTTTCTGATTCTCTTAAGGCATTTGCTTAAATGGCCTTGAACTGAAATTAATCTTGTGCACCCTTCCTTATTTGATTCTGAGCCTCTTGAGGCTGTGGCCAGGACCCAGATTCACAGGACTTAAAGGAGTAAATGACAAGGAGGAACATGAATAGTGGTGGGAAGTTCTATTTGTGGATAAGATACCTTTGCACTGGCTAATTGAATTCTCAAGAAAATTATTGTGATCGTATTCAATTTTCAGACAAGGAAACCAGTTCCAAGGGGTAAATAAGATTGCCCAAGATTACACCAATCATCAGGGGCTAGAAGGAATGGGTACTGAAAGGTGATGAAAGTTAAAATGCAAAGAAAGGGATGAGAAGAGAGGTGTTTAAGAGCAAACAATACTGTGGGAAACTAGAGGGCGTGCAGGATGGTAGTGGGTGGA
Organism: Urocitellus parryii; assembly: GCF_045843805.1. Classification (NCBI taxonomy): domain Eukaryota; kingdom Metazoa; phylum Chordata; class Mammalia; order Rodentia; family Sciuridae; genus Urocitellus; species Urocitellus parryii. Next base: position 188,266,591 of record NC_135535.1, on the reverse strand, counting down.
TTCACCAATATGGGTCACAGGTACTGAGAAACAGTAGGTGAGGGGATTAAAATGAAATCTAGATCAGTATGTGGTACATATGATGTGCTGGCATTTGACCTCTATGGGCACTTGTAAAGGCAAGTGAAGGAGGTGTCCCACCAACCCACAGTCAACAAGGGTCAGGGCCATGCAAAATCCTATCCCAGACTTCTAACTTCCAACTCAGACTCCTTCTTTTATATCATACTAAAGTAGTAATAGTTGCAGGAAGGATGAAAGCCTACTGGGGTCTCTGGCACTGTGCTCATGTAGCAGATCTATATATTCTGTACCATCTCTATGCTTCTACCAATTAATATGAAAGCTGTGTATCCACAAAATATTTTGGAACCTGGCTCGAATTGCTAATTGGTTAAAAGGAAAGGAGAAATCCAAGATGAGGATGATCATATTAAAATAAGCAGCATCCTCCAAAAGCCAGAAAAATCAAGGCAAGTAATTAGCATCTGATGACAGGTTTATCCAACACAAACTGGCTGCAAGAGGAAATGTCTGCAGCCCTCTGAATGCAGTTCCTTTCAGGAATGTTTATTGCCCTTAGTGACTCACAACATTAAAGTCATACACACACACACCCTCTTTGTCAGCAGGCTTTGCTGTTTTCCTTGAGAAATGTCAAGTCCAACAACTGCACCAAGGTGAGAAATATGATTTGCTACTTATTGGCATTTGACCTTGATGTATGGAGTAATAGTAACTGGGGAGAAAAGACAAGGTTCAGAAACTCCCAAATAAACTTTAAGAGCCTGCGGGTTCATGTCTGGCAGTGTTGTGTGAAAAAGAGTCACTTTACTTTTGCCATGTGAATCTATTCAGCCATTCTAAGGCCTGCCCACCAGTGTGATGGGGTCTAGAGATTAAAAAACATGAATAATTATATCCATTGTAAAGCTTTGCATTGACCATCAGCTTGGCACTTATTCACTCAGACAGGTGTGCAGATTTTACAATTTAGAAACATTTCCAATATGCACCATTGAGCCTGTGAGACCCCCCTTTTTTTCATAGACAGGGGCAGGCCAGTGGCAACAACTAATCAGGAATTTCATTAAAGCATCTGGGTCTCACCCACAATTTATAGACTCAAAGTCTCAAAGCTTCATAGCTGAACTTGACAATTCAAAGGTTCATCTTAAACAAATACTGATCTGAAACTTTAGCAAGTCAGTGACTCCTGATAGTACTAATTACCCACTATTGTTCAAGACCTCATTAAGCTCCAGGTATATGCTAATCACTTTACAAATATTATCACAGTTACTTAATAAATTGGACCCTGTCATTATGCTCCACTTTGCAGATGACAAAATTCAAACCAAGAGAAGTAACTTGCCTGAGATCACACAGCTATTTAGTGGCACAGCCAGGACTCGAATTCAAGATAAATTTTTCATGTAAACCACCAGTGTAAAACCAAAGCACAAATAATGGCACACATCCCAAGATGGCTTCCTTGATCCAATGCATCTTTCAAGACCTAAACCAGGGTATAATTTTCTTCTTGATTGACTAAACACTCTTTCTTGACTTGGAAACATCTACCAGCTGGCAAATATTCACCAAGCATCTCTTTTTCTAGCCAAGTACTGTGTCTGTAAAACGCTGGCTTTCTTGACTTTGACACACCATTTTTTAAGGAAGATAAGACATGTGTCTTGAGGACTTGTGAGTAGGGGTAAAGTAGAAAACTGCAAGACGTCATGTACTCAAAAATACAAATTCAGCAAATATAAGGGCGTGAGAAAATTAGATCAGAGAATGTGATTAGATCAGGGAATCTCAGGGTTTAAGTTATACAGGTAAGGTAGTTCCAAAAGATGAGAAAGACAAAGACTTAGTAATGCAGGCTATTGCAGAATAGAACCAAAGACTATGAGATCCGAGTATTGAAGGCATCTTCTAATACTGATGGAGAGGTTATCAAGAAGGACAAGAGAGGACATGAAGCAGAAGAAAACTTGAAATTGGAGACATGGTAAAGAACAGAGCAGAAGAACTTGAGATGCTCACGGAACAAACAGTCCTTGGGACAGTAGTTGTCCCTCATTATGAGATCGTCTCAGGGCAGGAATACACTGCCAATTTCATTCATTCAAATTACAAAGAAAGTTTACCTCCATTTACTTTAAAAAAAAAAATCCACTTAGGAGTTTTGAGAGGGGCCTCCATGATTCAGATATCCTGAAACCTGGTGCACTAGTCAGTAAGCACAAATCAGAAGGTGCAAAAGACAAACCACAGAAAAACAGCAGCATATACAACTCCAAGGACAATAAGGCCTGGAAAATGTTTCCTACAACATTCAAAAACTAGCTCTTGGCAGCAGATATTCCTAATGTCGACCAGAATGGCAATGTGTGCTAGAAACAAGATAGCAAAGAAAAAACAGAGGTAAAAGAGAAACCCTGCTGGCTGACTGTGCCTCTTCTTGGCAGATATGAATGGCAGATATCTAAAAACCTAACCAAAGACTATCTGGAAATACCCACTATTTTGTCATTTATCAAAATTTGTCAGCAGGACCAAATCCTCTCACTCAAACAAAGGAGGGGGAGTGTGAAGGAAGCAAACAAGATAAGTACATTGCATTTTCACCCCTATTAATGGGATTTCGTTGCTTGGCCATGTTCAGGATAAGCTCCCTTAACTGTGTTAGCCTCACCATGGCAGTGAATTTTTAATGGAAATCAACTGTCTAACAGTATTTGTATTACAATAATAACCTGGGAGAACTTGTTTAATATCAGAAGACTTAGTGGAGCAGATGAATAGTTTCAACATGATATCCATGGGATAGAAATTCAATTAAAACCTGCAAGTAGTGCTGGAGAAAGGTAGTTATTGTTCAGCACATACCACGGGGCCCTTTGTCGAAGCACAGCGATTAGCTGGACTGGTTGAGAAATTCTGTTTTCCTTTATGGCAATCTGTTAGCTTGTATAAAGTTAAATTAATAAAAAACACCAAGCTGCCTCTATGGTGGGAGAGCAGAATGAGGCCAAAGGCTAGTTGCATATTTTATAATTATGGATTAAGTGCATTATGCCAAGCAAATTAAAGATATGCCACAATTATAATAAAAATGAGAGACTGCGCATCTCCAAACAGTGATGGTATGACAACTGCATCCAAAAGAGAATTCTGGTGCTCTGCCCCAAAAGGCAATTGTTTCCACCATTAAAAAAAAAGAGGAAATTACCTGTCACACACACATTCCTTCTGAACAGATAGAACAGTACTTCTTCTACAGTCAGCTGAAAACTGAATGGGGCTGTTGACTCTCTGTGCTCAGTGCTCAGAACTGGACCCATGGCTCAAGAATGGTGCACATTCGAAGGGGGAGTATTTTGGAGCAGGGGGAAGCTGCCGTGCCTATTTAGGAACAAATGTTCCCCAGCAAGGAGGAATCTCATCAGCCATTAAGGAAGAATGCAAAACCAGTGAAAATCTCAATGGCTGACTAAAAGGGAAGTAAGTCCTAGATGAGGAAATCCAGCATCCTGTACCCCTTACTGCACTCTGATTTGGAAGCCTTTGCTACGTTTCTATTTTCTGCTGGTTCTACAGATAGGAAACAAAAGCTCTTCTTGTGAAAATGACTGACACATTGGCTGTCCTGCTCTGTGTTGCAAAAAGGGCAGGGATTCTTCATATCTTTCTTTGCCCTTTTCTTAACACATTTATTGTAAGAACTCATGCGTGTACGTGCATGCATGTGTGTGTGTGTGTGTGTGTGTGTGTGTGTGTGTCTGTGTACATGATTATAAATCATGTCCTGCAAATGGAATATCCGTCCTTCCAGCCATAAGCTTTCATGCATAGCAAATGATGATGCTTTCAGCACATAACACAATTTCCCTTCTGCCAAGACTCCAGCATATTGTGCTTTTCAGAAAACAAACTTTTCAACCCATATTGTTTGTAATGGTGTGTGGGAGTGGGCAGGAGTGTGCACATTTGGGCAAGCACTCGAGACACACAGGAGGAAAGAGAGCTAAAGAAAGGGAGCTCATCAAAAACCCAGAACCCCAAAGGAGGGATCATTGCAAGGGGCTCTTTCCTTCACTCTCCTTTGATATTCATCTCTATTTCAGGGGTTTCTAAATTATAGTTCAAGGAATAAACTGCTTCAGAATCTCTTTGGTGGCTGAAAATAAAAACTGAGGATCCTGAAGCCCAATCTCCAACTTCCTGGACCAGGTTCCCTAGAGAATGGGAGCCAGAAGCTGGCATTTGAGCAGAACTGCGGTCCGTTGTAGACAGGTTATCCTGAGGCACACTGAAATTGAGACAGAGCCCTCTATTCCCTTCCCCTGGCCAAAGACTCCAGTATGCAAATGGATTCTCAAAAATACTAGTCAGACACAACCCCCTCAGATTCCTGACAATGAAGCTAAAAGCCAGGAAGCAAAACCAACCTGCCAAAGGTCATCCAGGAGTTGCTGCTGCAATTCAACCCAGGCTTATGACAGTGCCTGCCATTTATGATTTAAAATTTAAAATTCAAAAGCATATCCCCAATAAGTATCTGGTGCATTCCTCACAGGATACAGTTGGGTTCTGCACCCTTCCATTCAACTGAACACATATCCAAAGCAGTCAGAAAAAAAAAAAGAAGAAGAAGAAGAAGAAGAAGAAGAAGAAGAAGAAGAAGAAGAAGAAGAAGAAGAAGAAGTCTGTACTGAACTGACTTTGTCCTTGCCATTATTACCTTAAAAAAAAACTGAACAGCAACTATCTACATAGCATTTATAATGTGTTAGGTATCATAAGTAATCTAGTGATAATTTAACCTATTTAGGTGCATATGGATGGGTAGGTTATATGAAAATACCATACCATTTTATATGAGACTTTAGCATCCACAGATATAAATATCTGTGGGGGTCCTGGAACCAATTCCTCATGGATACTGAGGGACAACAGTGTTACAAGCTTCATGCAACAGCTATTGCTACACTTACATTACTGTCTTGGGCATAGAGGAATGGAGTAGGATTTGGTTGACAGGATGAAAGCTTTGTGTGCTTTATTCAGCCACTTCGACGTGAATCAGGCTACATTTGTGACTGGCTGATGGTAGTGAGCCAAGCAGACTGGGTAGGAGACAGAGTAGAAGTCACCTCTGCATAAAGTACAACTGGGCTCCAATCAGTTCAAAAGCAGAAATAAGATGCAAAGAAGTGAAATCAAGACCTCTCAGTGCAAGCACACCCCACAGTCCAGGGCCTGCCATTGTCCAGGGAACTCCTTGTTCTCACTTCAACATGTTTCCAGGAAGGACCCCAACAAGGCCCTGGGTTCTAATCCCCAGCACCAAAAAAAAAAAAAAAAAATCCAACAAGACCACTCCAAGAAAAACGGATTGAGGATTCAAAACCAATTACAAAAACATAATCTCACTCAGACTGGCACTCTAAGAATCATTACTCTCCATAAGAAAAATGTCTGTTGTAGACATGTTGCAGAAGCCTGCTTAATTAAATACAGCTGCCAATTCTCATTCATCATTCTGTCAACTTGCATTTGAGGGTCCACCTGGATTGCCAAAGGTACACACAATGGGGCTGAAAGCCAAGGGCTCAAGATTTCTAAAGTAATAGAATTCTAATAAAGATGCTGCACCGTTGATGGATCCCAACTCTTACAGTTGGTTTGCACCCTGAGTTTACTTCAGAAGGGACCACGTGCCTTTCTTCCTCCCATCCTTGCTCTTGATATAACTAAACCCTGGGCTTCCTTCCAGGCCTGATTCACAACGAACCCCTTTTTGAAGACTTTTTTGTCTCAACTCCTTCATCTGCAAAACAGGGATAATTATCCACCTCTTTGGACTGCCATGAGAATTTATGAAGTTAATTCACGTGAAATTTCAAACAATGCATGGGATATAGTAATCTATTGATAGACATATAATATTACTTTATCTTCTGGCTCCTCTGGCCAACTCTGGTTTGCTTCTTCTCCAGTTGGTCCTATCCTCAAGTACAGGGTCACCCCTGCTCCCCATGAGTACACAGGGCTGTGCTGTCCACTGTTTCTCATGCTTCTTGTGCTCTGCGCTCTCCTAGGCTCCTTGAGGGCTAACAGCTTCAAATCATTTGGTCTCCAACTATAAAATATGTTCAAGAGACTGGTTGAGAATATAAAGATGTCTCAGAGATGGACTCATTGTAAGAGGCCTTCCAAGGAGAACATCAAAGTGCAGTAGCAGCATATAGGAGCAATCATGGAAAAAATAAAAATATGATTTTGTTTATATACATATTAGCCACATGATAAAAATAGAATAAAATGTGCACCATCTTTAAAGAGCTGTTAACACTTACAATGTGCATTAATTTGTGAGAATAGAAATATGATAATGATGGTGGCCATGATCACAATGATAAAAACAGAGAGCATTTCTAGACCTCTTATGATATGACAGACATTATTCCAAGAACTCTCTGTGCATGAGCTCATTTACTCCTCACAACTCTATGTGAGTGATACCATCACACATTACAGTGGGGAAATGAAAGGAGAGGAGCAAGTGGGATGGGCTATGCCATTCAAATCTGTCTGGGCACAGGCCCTGTGGGGTCACTATCACTTCAAGGGAATCTCCAACCCATGGCCAGCCTCTCCCTTACTAAGTGAGTTTTCATCTCATTTCTGCACTCCCCTGATCACCCTGAAGTCTAGCCTCCCAGACAACCTGCCCTTTGCCCTTTGCTGTCCTCAGGCTCAAGGTAATCTGAGCCCTAAAACTCTCCACAGAGCCCCTCAAAATAATCTCTCACAGAGGTGTCAGGAGTCAATGGCAATTTTAGGTGTTACCTTTCTTTGAAGTAATACAACAGTTTTCAATAAGAACAAAAACATTGATTAAACAGAATATAGATATGTCAGTTTCATGAAGGGCTGGCAAAGATCCTGCACAAAGTGGGATCAATAAATATCAATTGAATAAACATATGCAGGAATGGATGGACTACTCTCCACTTACTGCCACTTACTAAAAATGCCTCAGTTTCTCCTTCCTAAGGATTTAGATTGGCCCAGAGAGGCAGTACTAGTGTATAGGGACAATAATGAAAAATGAATAAATATTAATTTAAATGTATGTTTTTTGTGTACATACATCTCATCTGAAGAATAAAAAATACAGTAAAATGTACCCTCTTATAATAACTGTGAACACTTATAAAATGCATTAATTTGTGAGAACAAAAACATGGTGGTGGTGATGATGACCAGGATCATGATGATAGCCACAAAGCATTTCCAGAGCTCTCATGATATGACAGACATTATTCTGAGAACTTTCCTGTATGAGCTCATTTACTCCTTGCAATTATATGTGAGAAAGAGCCTCATTTTGCTCATTTTGAAGATGACAAAACCAAGGTATGGTGATGGCAAGTCATGTGACATAGGTAACAATGATGAAGGCAGTAAGAGAAAAAAAAAAACAGGTGCTGCAATCACATCCTAGCACAGCCACTGATTCCTGACTTCCAACATTTAATCTAGCACATTTAAATACAGTGCACAGTGAACGGTTTTGGTTTGACAAGAAATGGTTGGCGGCTGTACTAGAAGATGATTGATACTATAATGCTTAATTTTATGTCTACCTGTGATAAAATATTTAGGCCATGGGATGCTTAAGTATTGGATTAAATAGTCTTTCTGGGTGTGTATGTAAGGGTATTTCCAGAAAAGATTAGCATTTGAAGTTGTTATGATTTGGATCCAAAATGTCCCACAAAAACCATGTGCTAAAGGCTTAGTCATCAGCCTGCTGTGCTATTGGGAGGTGGTGAATATTTAAGGAGGTGAGAATGCCCTGGAAGACTATATCTTTCCACTGGCCTCTCTCTTTTGCTCTTTGTTTCCTGGCTGCCATGAAGTCAGCAGCTTTGTTCTGCCACACCCTCCCTCCCATGATGTTCCACCTCACCAGAGGCCTCGAAACAATGAAACCAAGTGAGCATGGACTAAAACCTCTGAAACTGTGAGCCAAAATCAATCTTTTCTTCTTTAATTTGTTTTTCTTTGGTATTTTGTCACAGTGGTTGGAAAGCTAACACTGAATCTGGTACTAAGTGAGATGGATAATGTGACTTTATCTCTGACTAAGTGGTTCAGAAGCCTTTGGAACTGATTTTCAGGAGGAGCTTGGAAGGGTTTAAAGATGCAGGCTTAAGGAGAAGGTTTAAAATGTTGTGTAGAACTTAAGGAATGAATCTTGTGTGATCCCCAAAGATTGGAAGGCTAATAGGAATGCAGGCAGTAAAGACAGTGCTCTTGAGTTTTCAGATGGGAATGAGGACTATACTGGAAATTGGAGTGGCAAATGTTACCTTCTGGCAAAGAACATGACTACATTTTGTCCATGCCCTGAGACTTTGTGTGAGTCTCAGCATAAAAGTGACGGACTAATTAATATGGGATCCACAGCATTCAGGTGGTGGCATGATTATATCCAGAACTGAGAACAAATAATAGAACAGAAAGATCTGAAAACCTTGAAATTTGGTCAGAAAAGGAGCTTTTTCAAAGGAAGGAAGGTGTGGCTGCTGAAGAGAGTAGAAAAGAAGCCAAGGACCTAATACATGGACAATAAGAGAGATACCTTGAGGAAATCTCAGGAATTGTCTAGACTCCACCAATCACAGGCTCAATGGTATAAAAGTGAAAACTTGTTTGAAAGACTTTGCTTTGAGAAGAAAGTGCTGGGTGCCCAGCTTCCACAGGGAACCTCTAGGAATTTGCTTCCCCCAAGATTTGCTTCACTGTACTCAGCCATACAGGCACTCAGAGACTGTCCAAGTGAGCCCAGATACTGCTCAAGCTGGTGGCAGATATGGACATCCTAAACATGGTGCTGCTGGTCCAGGCATGAAGAATTATAAGAGTTACGAGGTCATGGAGACTTCTACTGAGAAATTCAAAGGAAGGCCTAGGTAATGTGTGATAGGGTCAAAATCCCTGTGGGAAGTCCCTGAGATGGCATATATGAAGCTGTGGGAGTGAAGACAAAGCTACAGTGGAAATCCAAGAAAGTTATAAATGCCAGGAATTGGGAATGTCTGTTGAAAAAAGTGACAGGCAATGAGCAAAGCTAGCCCAAGGGAAGGGCCATATGGGCTGCAACCATCAAGGCCAATGGAGGGATAATGGAGTGGGGCTGCCCAAGACCTTTGAAGTTCACATCAAAGCACCAAATACCCTGGATGTCTGGACATGAAGTTGCAGGATTGAATATTTGCACTGTTGAGTTTCTGTCTTGCTTTGGTCAAATTTCTTCTTTCTGGTCTCCTATTCTTCCATTTTGGAATGGAAATGTTTATACTGTTATGTTGGAAGCATATATTTTCTTTACAGGAGCTCACAGCTAAGAGTTTGCCTTGAATCTAGAAGAGACTTCGGTCTTGCACTTTTTTGGCAATGCTAGAACATTTAAGATTTTGGGAACTTTTGGAAATGGAATGACTACACTTTGCATTGGGAGATGGACATGAGCCTTTGGGAAACAGGGGTAGAATGCTATGGACTGGATCTAAAATGTCTCCCAAAGGCCATATGCTAAAGGTTTGATTGTCACCCTGTGGTGCTACTGGGAGGTGGTGAAAACTTTATGATACATCAGGAGGATATATGAGGTACATCCCACTGGCTCTGATTCTCTAGAGAACACTGACTCATACTAATATTTTGGTACCAGAGATACAGTCATTCTAGAAGAACTGAATCTTAAGGATTCATTTTCTGAATTGATTCTGAAGTTCTTAAAATTTGCTCTCTAATCAGATTAGATTTGAAGGGGTTACTATATCTGTCGCCAGTAGTAAAGAGAGCACTGATACTCCATGACATGAACTAGTAGTAGAGATATGCAAAATATCTTCATTATATCCTCTTAACCAACCATATATAAGAAGCACAGAGCTTGGTGATAATTTCAAAAGAATTTTGGAAAAATAATGAATATAATGAGGTTGACTAGTTGCTCCTAATGTTGCTAGACAATTGGTGACAGAAAAGAATGAGTTCAAGAATCTGAATTCCCAGCTTAAGTGCAGTTTGCCTTGAAGGTGTCTGTGTTTGACCTTAAAGAGAAACTTATCTCTCATAGTCATAAGGGCTGAGCCTGCTGAAAATCACACACAGAATCTTATCCTGCAACTGGCTGAGATGCTATTATGTAAACAGCATGGATAAATATCATTGGACTAGTTAGACAAAGTCCAGCCTGAAAGCCATGAATGTTGGCTAGCTAGATTGAGGAGTCCTCTATCTAAAATGAAAGATGTGAGTATCCCTGGAAAACTACTTGAAGCATAGCAGGTGGTTGGTGTCATGAGAACACAGCTTTACAATAGAACAAGATTCTGCCAGGCAACCTCTCCTGCAGACCACACTAGGAAGACCAATATATCCATCATATACTGCTCAGGAGTCAGAACTTTGCCCATAATTTTGAAAATTTTAAAATGTGATATTTTTAATCACATGTTAATATCATTGGTATGCTTTTAATTAATGGTTATAGTTTTATGTCTTATTTTAAAAAAAGACACTCCCCCACTCCCACCGCAGGAAGGCAGTCAAGAAGCCCAAAAGCTTTCTGATGTTAGAGGAAAGGAGGAAATAGAACCACCTGAGCTGAACCACAAGGCTCCTTGGCCACTAAAAACAACTGAATGTGAAAATATGAAGCAAGTATGGGGGGTTGTGTTTCTAAGAACAACAGAGTAAGATTCCTGCATGCTAATGAATACAGAAAAGCTCAGGGTTGTAAAACAAGATGAATACCACCCCTCATTAGTGCCACATTTGATAGCTGTGTAAAAGGAAGAAAATGATCCACTTAAAAGGGTCTTTAACATTGATGGGTCAATTTTGGCAATTACAGGATTTATGCAGATATCTTCGCTCCACATTGAAATGAGGCACAGCAAACACAATCTTCACTTTTTAGCTGATGCCCAAGCAGCTCTTTGAAGCTCTGGATCCTCTTTATCTTTAAGGCCCCAGCTTAGATGTCACCTTCCAGGTGACAGGAGGGACTGAAGCTAAGATGAAGCAGGCAGGCAAGGCATCTAGGATGCAAAATTGAGGGGGGCACTTAGAGGACTCTAAGCGTGAATGCTTCCTTACCCTGATGTCTCGCTTGCCTCACTATAGGCCCAGGCCTGCTTCCAGCCAGGTATCCCCTAACCACTTGAAGAAAAGCACCCCCCTTCACCTCTCCTCTCCCATGTCCACCTAGTTCCTGTCTAGTCCACCTAGTTCCACACTGAGGCTCTGCACACATTGTTTCACTTGGTTTGTTGTATGCTTATCAATGGTCTCTTGTCCCCACTGATCTGTCTACTCCCTGAGACAGAGAGATGATCTCCCTGGCCCTCATGCCCCTAGTGACTCACATGGCGTCTAGCCCACATCAGGCTCCCAGAAATCTATCTGTTGGATGACAGCGAAACAGAGATGGGAAAGCCTCCTCGTGAGAACAGTATTCAATGGCTCTAGACAATCCAAGAAAATCCTCCTGAATGTTCATGTTAAAGTATACAAAACCAGTGCTGTGGCTGAATAGTCAGAATTTAAGAAACCCTAAAAGAGACTTCAGGCAAAAGGAAAGCACCTGAGTTGGTAAAGAGTAAACCAGAAATATGAACTTCACAAGTATCCAGGACACCTTTTCTTAAGTCACTGAGAGGAAAAAAGAAATGAGCAAAGTATATTCACATAAAATAGTATTTCCAGATAAATTTTAATTAACTTCCGCTTTAACCCTCTGAAGTAAACTTTGTTCCCATTTTCCAAATGAAGACATTAACATGAGGATTAAAGAAGTTACATAATTTGCATATGAATTTACCAGGAATAATGGAGGCAACTAATGTTCAAACCCAGGTCTCTCCAGGCAGCAATATTATTCCATTACATGGCCTAACAAAGCACCAAGATTTATTAACTTGACTCAGAGTATAAACATAACAATTACTGATGGTTCTGACTAATCCTCCCAACTCTAGTTATTCTAAAAAAAAAAATACCTATATCAACAAATCCCTGTAAGTCTGTTTTTCAGAATAGCCAACATAATTAGAAAATTGGCTATTTCAGAAATACATATCTTTTTATATATTCATCCTATTTTCCACCATAATAGTCCTAACTTCTGTTACATAAACCTCTCTCTTGCCTGAATCTGTATTTATTTCTTCTTGTTCAGAATAAATCCCTGAATGCAAAAATTAAGTCCACCTTCAGTTCATTTCCTCAACAATCACACAGATCCTGTCCCTATTTGCTCTTCGACTCTTTTTCTAATTCTTTGGTCCACTTTGTTTAGTTCTATTCTAAATGTGCTTCCTCTTTCCCTCCCTTTCCCTCCCTATTCCAAGGATAATATAGAGGAGATGTCAAACCCAAGCTAATGCACCTGGGAACAGATGAGATGTCAAACTCAATCTAATGCACCTGGGAAGCAAACAGAGAACTGTTCCCTGTCCTCTATACACCTCCCTCTCATGACAACTTATAAACAAGGACAGAAGCACTGGAGAGTCAGCCTCTGGGTGTAGAGCACTGTCCTGCACATATAGGACCTAAAGCATGAGTCTTCCCCTCACCCCGCCCTTGGAGGCACAGCCCGGTTTTCATTGTCAGATGCACTGCATTCAACTTATAGCTTCACCTTGAAAATAAAAAGTCCTTTCCAGGTCCTGCCTGGAGAATGGCTTTGCAGATTCACAAATTTCTCCTGGTGTAAGCCCAGCATTTGATCGTCTTCAAACCTTAAGTCTCCCACTTCCTCTGTTCTTCTTCTAAAAAGCAAAAGATTTAGTTGCAAATCCCTGAAGATTGGACTCGAGATCTTCCTGGGTTGTCCATCTTCCTGTCTGAAAAATGTGCTATTTTTTTGTTGTTGTTGTTTTGGTTCAAACTCTTTCCCTAGCCAAGAAATATTGAGCAAGACATTTCCATTCTCGAGTCTCACTGTCTTCATCCCTAAAATCTTCATGGAAGGCTTAGTAATCTATATTCCTCCCAGCATCCAATACCAGCCATCTAGCTGATAACTTTAAAAAGGAGAAATTTATTTAATGCAATACCAATCAAAATCCCAACGGCATTTCTTGTGGAAATAGATAAAGCAATCATGAAGTTTATATGGAAAAATAAAAGACCCAGAATAGCAAAAACAACTCTAAGCAGGAAGTGTGAATCAGGCGGTATAGAGATACCAGACCTCAAACTATACTACAGAGCTATAGTAACAAAAACAGCATGGTACTGGTACCAAAACAGGCGGGTGGACCAATGATACAGAATAGAGGACAAAGAGACCAATCCACAAAACTAAAACTATCTTATATTTGATAAAGGGGCTAAAAGCATGAAATGGAGGAAGGATAGCATCTTCAACAAATGGTGCTGGGAAAACTGGAAATCCATATACAACAAAATGAAACTGAATCCCTTTCTCTCGCCATGCACAAAAGTTAACTCAAAATGGATCAAAGAGCTTGATATCAAATCAGAGACACGACGTCTGATAGAAGAAAAAGTTGGCTACAATCTACATACTGTGGGGTCGGGCTCCAAATTCTTCAGTAGGACACCCATAGCACAAGAGTTAATAACTAGAATCAACAAATGGGACTTACTCAAACTAAAAAGTTTTTTTCTCAGCAAAAGAAACAATAAGAGAGGTAAATAGGGAGCCTACATCCTGGGAACAAATCTTTACTCCTCACACCTCAGATAGAGCCCTAATATCCAGAGTATACAAAGAACTCAAAAAATTAAACAATAAGAAAACAAATAACCCAATCAACAAATGGGCCAAGGACCTGAACAGACACTTCTCAGAGGAGGAAATACAATCAATCAACAAGTACATGAAAAAATGCTCACCATCTCTAGCAGTCAGAGAAATGCAAATCAAAACTACCCTAAGATACCATCTCACTCCAGTAAGATTGGCAGCCATTAGGAAGTCAAACAACAACAAGTGCTGGTGAGGATGTGGGGAAAAGGGTACACTTGTACATTGCTGGTGGGACTGCAAATTGGTGCAGCCAATTTGGAAAGCAGTATGAGATTTCTTGGAAAGCTGGGAATGGAACCACCATTTGACCCAGCTATTCCCCTTCTCTGTCTATTCCCTAAAGACCTAAAAAGGGCATGCTACAGGGACACTGCTACATCGATGTTCATAGCAGCACAATTCACAATAGCAAGACTGTGGAACCAACCTAGATGCCCTTTGATAGACGAATGGATAAAAAAAAATGTGGCATTTATACACAATGGAGTATTACTCTGCATTAAAAAATGACAAAATCATAGAATTTGCAGGGAAATGGATGGCATTAGAGCAGATTATGCTAAGTGAAGCTAGCCAATCCCTAAAAAACAAATGCCAAATGTCTTCTTTGATATAATGAGAGTAACTAAGAATAGAGTTGGGAGGAACAGCATGAGAAGAAGATTAACATTAAACAGGGATGAGAGGTGGGAGGGAAAAGGAGAGAGAAGGGAAATTGCATGGAAATGGAAGGAAACCCTCATGGTTACACAAAATTACATAAAGAGGAAGTGAGGGGAAAGGGAAAAAAACAAGGGGGAGAAATGAATTACAGTAGAAGGGGTAGAGAGAAGAGGGGAGGGGAGGGGAGGGGAGGGGGGATAGTAGAGGATAGGAAAGGCAGCAGAATACAACAGACACTAGTATAGCAATATGTAAAACAGTGGATGTGTAACCCATGTGACGCTGCATTCTGTATACAGGGTAAAAATGAGAGTTCATAACCCACTTGAATCAAAGTGTGAAATATGATATGTCAAGAACTATGTAATGTTTTGAACAACCAACAATAAAAATTAAAGAGAAAAAAAAATAAACAAAAAGGAGAAATTTACAAGGTGTCAGGTGAAGATCTGCCATCCAGGAAATTGGGAGTCTCACCTGAAGCATGTCTTTCCACCCGCCCTGACCCCTGCCTATGGAGTTCCTGCCGGCCTTCCTGCTTTCCTGTCTTCCTTCCTTCCTTCTTTCCTTCCACTGCACGGATCCTACCATGTGCCAAGCAAGGCACATGGCGGTGAGGAATCAGACTGGGGTAAACACAATCCCCAATGAATCTATGTTTAGTGGGAACGGTAAAACAGTAGGGAAAAAAAATCCTAAATAAGTCATAAAATAAAATGATTGCAAGTTGTACAATTGTAAGTGCTCACTAAAGGGACTGAGAGCCTGACCATCACAGAAACCTCTCTTAGACAGGATGCCAGGATGTCCAGGTGATGTCTCTCTGGTGAAGGAATAAAAGGTAAAAAATAAATTAAATTAAATTAAAAAAAACCACTAAGCTTCTGAAAAAAAAATGTAATTGGAGGTTGAGGGAGAAAGGAGGTAAGGGGTAAGGAGAAGAATTAGAATGTTCCGGTCAGGTGTAAAACCTGCAGGCAAGAAAGTGTGGTTTGTTCCACAGACACTGAAAGAGCCCCTATTTGCCTTTGGTGATCTGAATTCTCCCAGTAGCTCACATTCTCACCCTATTACTTGCTCTTCTGGTCTATGCAAACTTGGCATGTTCACCTCATCACTTACACCTTAATAGTGGATAATGAGGAGTAGCTACAGGCTGTGGGGAACCGTGGCACAGCACTCACTCATGGATGCTGCCTGTAACAGCACACCAAACAGCCATAAAAGGAAGGTAAAATCCCACTGAGAGCTTCATGAACACTTTCTGACATTAAGTGCCAGGCACTGCCCCAGGTGTGCACTGGAAGTAGGAGTGAGCTGAATCCTGAGGGACTGAGTGTGGCTTTGGTTCCAGTGTACAAAAGGTTCTCAGAAGAAGAGATCCATTCAATCAACAAATATAGGAAAAAATGTTTTGGGCTGGGGATGTGGCTCAAACAGTAGCGCGCTCGCCTGGCATGCGTGCGGCCCGGTTCGATCCTCAGCACCACATACAAACAAAGATGTTGTGTCCGCCGAAAACTAAATAATAATAATAATAATAATAAATATTAAAAATTCTCTCTCTCTAAAAAAAATGTTCAACATCTCTAGTAATTAGAGAAATGGAAATCAAAACTACTCTAAGATTTCATCCCACACCAGTCAGAATGGCAGTTATCAAGAATAACTTAACAATAAATGTTGGCAAGGATGTGAGGGAAAAGGCACACTCATACATTGCTGGTGGGACTGCAAATTGGTGCAACCAATCTGGAAAGCAGTATGGAGATTCCTTGGAAAACTTGGAATGGAGCCACCATTTGACCTGGCTATCCCACTCCTCAGTTTATACCCAAAGTCCTTAAAATCAGCATACTACTGTGACAGAGCCACATCAATGTTTATAGCAGCTCAATTCAATATAGCTAAACTGTGGAAGCAAACTAGATGCCCTTCGGTAGATGAATGGATAGAGAAACTGTGGTATATTCACACAATGGAATATTATTCAGATTTAAAAGAGAATAAAATTATGCCATTTGCAGGTAAAGTAGATAGAATTGGAGAATATCATGCTAAATGAAATAAGCCAATCCTGAAAAATCAAAGATCAAATGTTCTCTCTGATAAGCAGATGCTGATCCATAATGGTGGGGAGGTGGGAAATTGTGAAACTCTGATGGAGCAAAGGGGAGAGAAGAGTGGGCAGGGGTGCAGGGGTAGGAAAGATGGTGGAATGAGATGGACATCATTACCCTCGGTACATGTATGACTGCATATATGGTGTGACACTACATCATGTACAACCACAGAAATGTGAAGTTGTTCTGCAATTGTGTTCAATGAATCAAAATGCATTCTGCAGTCATTAATACTTAATTAAAATAAATCTTTAAAAAAGAGTCAATGTGGCCTCCTAACATGCCCAAGACTGGATAGGTCCTTCTGTGACTGCATTCATTCAGTGATCCCAGGGAGGCCATGCTCATTGGAGAATGGGGGCCATGGATACACTAACACTAATCTCTTCCCAACCCCCAGGAGTTTCTAGCACAGAAAAATCTTTTAAATTTTTTAATTAACGTTTTTATTGACATATAACAATTCCTGACATCTTCAGGCAAGGTAAAGCCAGAAAGATATACAATAGTCCCATACAGTCACAGTATCACGCTCAGCTCATACCGTACCACTTTTCCAAACATCTTTCCCATTAGGATGTTTAGATGAGAGATAATAGTGAAAAGTAACTATTTCTGGCACATACTAGCTATTCAATATATGTTAGAAATTATGATAACTTCCCTCAAACACACACTGCCCCTACTTATCCTCTGATCTCTTGGAAATGTCCCTTTTGTCAACTATGATAAGCAATCTGGCAACTGCCTCAAAACAGCCCGTGAGTTTTGATAACTGTGGCATTCTGTATGTGCCACTCTCAGTTATCAGCTGGCTGGCTCCTGACATATGCCATCACTCCAAAATGTCCATTTAGCCCATCGTACACCATCCAGCTGTGACAGAATGCATGCGACCAAGCAGGAAACATTGTCACTGCAAAACTAGTGACAGGAACAGATAGGGCACCAAGAACCAAGGGTCCATAGGAGTCTGCCCAAGACTTAGTGCACCTGCAAGGCTTGCCAGCCAGGTTCTCAACAACCCCCAACATCAAGACAAGGAGATTCAAATCCATCCTGCTCCTCTGTCTACTGAAAAGACATTTACAGAGCCCAGAACCAGGTTGGGTGACCCCCAAGAAGCTCCCCATGTTCAGATCAAGAAGCAGAGAGTAGGTGTAAAAGCAGATTCTAAGGGACCGAAAAGAAATAAAAAGAGAGAGAGAGTGGTGGGCTGGGGTGTTCAAGAAAGGTTGTCACTGGAGGAAAGAATACATGCTGGGCCCTAAAATGAGTGGAAGGAGAGAAGAAATTCCAGAATGCAATGTGGCATCAGTAAAGGCAGAGATGATGGAAAGGGAGGCAGTAGCCTGGCTAGAATGGCTCTGGGTAAACATCTGCTCTACCGAGAATTTCCTAGTCTCTATCCGAGAAGTGGGTACCAAGCTCTAAAGTGACAGAATGGAGTGGAAGTCACTCAAGAAACCAACCAACGTTTCCAGCTGAGAAATCCCTCGGTTTTTAGTCATGGGTCTGCCATCTGCATTAATAGCTCAAATTTAACCTATGTGACCTTCACCAGATTAGCCGTTTTATTAAAATCTCAGCCTGCCCATCTGCAAAGTGGAAGAGTATAATAACTACTTCTTAAGTTTCAGGGAATGATTTGATGAGATAATTCAGCAAGAAACAAGCAGATGTTTCCCCCAAGCAAATGTCACTGCTCACTTGACAATTGTTAGCACACATTTTCCATAAAAGCAAAAATATATTTTCTGACAATAAGTGTAAGTAAAAGGTGACAACTCTTCAAATTTAAATAAAACTAAAAAATGTATTTTTCAAGATAAAATTTGTATATTTTATTATTTGCATAAGGTAAAACTCCTACATTATGAAAAACAAAACTATGTTAACAGATACAAAACAGAATGGGGAAAATATTGGCATCCAACTCAACAACGTTTCCAGTTTACATATTACATTTAAAAATGTGTACAAAATGATAAGGAAATCACCAACAGATAAACATAAGAAATGAATATAAAGAAAAAGCATGCGAAGAAATAGAACACAGAAGGGGAAATGATCTATTCTCAATAATAAAGATCAATGATAAAAATAAATAAAATTTCAACAATTATGAGTCTCTGAAACATTCATAAAATGATGTCACTTCTCTACTTAAGGTCCTTTAATTATTTCCCCCTATGCTCAAGTTAAAACCAAAATTGGCTGTGTGTGGTGGTACACACCTATAATCTCAGTGGCTTCAGAGGCTAAAGCAGGAGAATTTGAGTTCAAAGGCAGCCTCAGCAATTTAGCAAGGCCCTAACCAACTCAGCAAGACCCTGTAAAATATAAAAAAAAATGAAATATAAAAAAGACTGGGGATATGGCTCAGTGTTGGAGCTGGTGAAGTGCCCCTAGGTTCAATCCCTAGTACCAAAGAAACACATGAAAATAATTGCTGATAATGGCTGGCAAGAAACCGCAGGGCTTGTCTTCTGGCCCTTCTCCCATCCCTATGGACCCCTCTCTTTTCACCCAGTGACTCAGTCTAGCTCTTATAACAGCAAGCTTCCAGGTGCCACAAGATCTTTGCACAGCCCTGCCTAAAATCCTTTTCCTTGTCTTTTCTCCAACACTTGGCTCCTGCTAACTCTCCCTCATCCATCAATCCCAGTTTGGGGAACTTCACCAATGCAATGTCGCAGCTTGAGTTATGTCTCTGAAAAGCATTCGTATGTTGAAGCCTTTATTCCAGAACCTCAGATTTGACCTTATTTGGAAACAAAATTGCTGCAAATGCATTAGTTAGGATGAGGGCTTACTGTAACAGGGCAGCTCCCAATCCAATAAGATTGCTGTAAGAGGGAAATCCGGACACAGATACACACAGAGAGAACATGGTGGGAAAAAGGAGGGAAAGATGGGGCAATGCTTCTACAAGCCAAGGAAGGCCAAGGACTGCAGCAAGCCATGAGAGGCTGGTGGCATGGGATTGTCTCAGAAGGAAGCAACACTGCTGACACCTTAACCTTGGACTTCCAGCCTCCAGAACTATGAAACACACATTTCTGTTGTTGAAGTCCAGTTTACAGGACTATGCTCCAGAAGCCCTAATACACTTATGCCCCAGGAAAGTCTTCCCTGATACTGCCTTGTCACTCTCAGGAAGCCTGTGCCTTCCCTGCAGCCACTTCAGAGGGCACCTGATTAACGGCTGCCTCTGCTGTGCATTGAAACACTGAAGAAGCAGGCACAAGAGGGGCCCTCTGTGAGTGTCCATTATGTCAAGAAAACATGGGGATGCAACCTGATCAGAAGGATGAGCACAAAAAGCAGAATAATTCTGACAGACAATAAAGCAAACCCTTAGAGAGCTCATATTTATGTGACCCTGCACCACCCCTATTACCACCATTAACACAGGGTATCCTCTCAGCTTCCCAGGTAGGTACCATCCGCATCCACCCTTCAGCTATGAGAAAGTGGGCCCAGAGGAGTTACTGCTCAAAGCTCTGTCCAAAGTGGCACAGCTGGGATTTGAACCCAGGCAATGTGCACCAGAGCACCTGCATTTAACCTCTCTGAACATGACTCTCAAGAGTGCATAGGTAAGTAGTCCAGGTAACAGGTAAGATAGGTACTTGTTCCACAAATGTCTCTGTAGTTATTAAAAGAATTAAGAAGTTGAGATCAACTCTAAATCTTTCAGGGGAAAAAAAAGAGGCCAGTCCCTCCATGGGCCACCCCTTGATGGTCACATAACACATAGTGCCTTGAGTTGGAGGAGACATAGTTCTAACCCAGGACAGATTTCACTGACATCTTAGTCCTTCACCTGGTATTGTACCAGGGCCTCACACTAAGGGGATTACAGATTTTGGACTCTCAGGAATCCCAATGACAACTTCCACCATAGGTGAGGCCTTACTCAAGGACTATCTAGAGTAAGGTCAAGTGCATAGGCTCCAGAATCAGAGGGCTTAGATCAAATCCCAGCTCTACCACCTACTAAGTGCATATCCTCTGGGAAGTTATTTAAACTCTCTGGCCCTTTGGTTACTCAACTGTTAAATGGGAATGATAGTAGTGTTTGTCCAACTGGCTAATCATAAAGATAAGTTAAACATATGTAAAGCACTTCAAAAAGCACCTAGCACAAACATAGTTTTGTTCAATAAATTTGAGCAATTATTATCATTGTTGCGGGTCTCATTTTACAGATCAGATGGGCCCAGATATTCTCAGTAGACAGGAGACATGCATGCTCTTCTTTGAATCTGGGGATGCATCATTTTAAGGGATCTGATTATCTAAGTCTCAGGCCAATAATTTTGCAAAACTTTTAGATATATCAATTATCCTAAAGCATGTAAATGCATATGAACTTCATACACATATCCCATGCATATATACACACAGCAAACTATGTCTACATTTCTCCTTAAATCTCAGAGTTTGGCTTTTTAAGAATAAGAGTTTCAGAAATATACCTTTCTCATTATCAACTTGATGATGCATGCTAAGAGTCTTAAATTCCTCCTCTGGAAGCCTATCCTAAGGAAAGACTCAAAATGCAGATAAAAACAAGGATTTATGTATCTAGATATGCATTACAACATTTTTAAATAGTGAAAAAAAAGTAAAGTGATCTAGACTTCAAAAACAGAGGAATAAATAGTTGAGTAAATTATGGAACAGCAATGTAATACACTATTATGCCAACATTACAATTATGTTTGCAAAACATTTTGAATAATGTAGAAGGATGCTTAGTGGAACTTTATATGAAATTGGAAAGAAAATTGGTTATACAAGTGGATCTCAATTAAGAAAAGATGTACAGGTTAAAAAAATATGTAGGTATGCATATACTAAAACTTCACAATGGTTTTGAATAAGATTTAGATGATTGGTATTCTTAAGAACACTCTTCATTTTTCAAACTTTGAGAAATTATTTCTACTAGTGAAGTTATTATATAAAAACTAAATATGAAAAAAATATTTAAATCTTAGGAAACTCATTGATTCTTTCAGGATAGCCAGATGAAACCTTGTAAAGCATTCTAATACGTCTTAATTCTCAAGTCTTAGGAAATGCAGGTTAGATGTGTTTCAATAAGATGACAATATGAAACATCAAAACACCTCAGACTTAGGTCCAATCCCAAATTCTCCAGTTTGCACTGTAACTACCTGCCACCCCACTGCCTATATCTCCACAGGAAGCACATGTTGAGGAATGCAATGGAGCACATTAAAGAAGACACATCACTTCCTTTATCCTCTGCCTTGGGTCCCCCAGAGGATCCCACACGTATGCTTCCAGAATGTTGAAGTCTGACCTTTTTCTGAGTTCGGCAAACCCATGAAGCCTGGCCCCTAACAACCCTTCCAGGTAAAACTCACTGAGACCAGTCAGCTCACTTAGTCCCAAGGGGTAGAACCCATGTTTACACAACTGAAATTCAAGGGAAAGAAAAGTCAGAATCTGGTTTCCCTCAACACAAAGGCATCAAACTTAGGCTTCCTGCCTTCCTCATACTGGATGAATTAGAGACTGGGTCACTGGACATTCTGCAGGGATTCACAGATAAATAAACAAAGCAAAAGAATGAATTAATAAGAGAAAAGCAGTAAGGGTCTCATAGTCTCTAATTTTTCCTTCCTGCCTATAATTTCTCCCACATTAAATCACCCTTGGTAAACACATCTTTCTAAAATGTGTTTTATTCTACAATCTGCTCACAAACCATTGTTCCTTCCTCTTTACCCCACCCAAAATGTTCCAAACTGTTCCACCCGGCATCAAAGTCTTTCCCAATGTGACTTTCATTTTCTGTCCAGTTACTTCCTTTGTCACCTTCACTGAATTGCACGCACACTTCAACTCCACTGTTTCATACCATTTTCTGAATATTCTCTGGTCCTTCTCGCCTCCTGGGTTTAATCTATTTAACTAGCAAGTCTGTCCCCTCAAAACGCCCAACAAATTCCTTCCCTCCCTTCCAGGCCCACTTCTTGCCTAAGCATCCTCCAGTTTTCCCAAGTTAGAATCAATATCTTCATTTTAAACTTATAATAATAATCATTCTTACAGAATATCATATGAAAGACTCCTATTCTCTCTTTTTCTTTCTTTAGCGCCCCCCTTCTCTTCCTTTATCTGTCTCAGACTTCCTATCTCTATTTTCATTTCTCACTCCTAGTTAGAGGTTCTTGGACAAGAAAATCTTTTCTGTGTCCTTGAATGGCTCACAGTGCCTTGCACAGGTATTGTGCAATGTAGGTCTCATTGAATGAATTGAGTCAATGCATGGTCCTAGTGGAGTAAAATCTCCTATATCCAGAGACTCCATTCAGGAAACTCACTCTGTTCCAGGATGAATTACAAAAGTACTTATCTTACTGCTGAGTCCACAATAAGCATTTAAAGGCAAATACAAAGTTAATTGAGAAAGATCACAGCACACAAGATCATCAACAACAGAAATTGCACATATATTTCTATTCAGTGAAAATGAACATATGAAAACTGAAATTTAAAATATTTCACACTATTAAATTAAAAAATAATATTTCACACATTGCTTCAAAGGAAATGAAATACTTAACAAAATATGCATAGATTTTATATGATAAAAATTACAAAATTCTGATGAAAGAAATGAAGATCTAAATAAATGAAAGAGATGTACCATGTTCAGGAATCCAAAGCCTCAACATATTAAAGATGTTAATTCTCCACATAGGTATCTATAGTCTTAACATAAATCTTTTCAAAATATCAGTAAGGGTTTTTTTTGTATTGTTTTGGTTTGATTTGGTTTTAATTTTGGCAAACCAAAGCAAGCTTATTCACCTAAAATATATATGCAAAAGTATAGACCATAGAATAATTTTTTAAAATGTTAACAGAGAAGAATAAAGGAGGAGTAAATATTCTACCTAATACTAAGACTAAATCACTGTAGTATTAAGAGTGTGATATTAGCAGAGGGATGGATGAAGTCCAGGGGTACAGAGCTCAGAAATAGTTCAAGATAAATATGTTCAACAAATTGTTGATAAAGGGTCAGAAATGATTCAATGTAGGAAGAACAGACTTTTCAAAAAATGGTGCTGGAGCTACTGGACATGCATAGGCAAAGAAATGAATCTCAACATACACATTATGCCTTAGACAAAAATGAACTCATAAAAACTATAAAACTATAAAACACTTAGAAAAAAATAAGAGAAAAATCGTTTAAATCTAGGACTATACAAGAAGTTCTTAGACTTGATCCAAAAACATAAGACATAAAAGGACATTTTACAAAGTGGAACTCATTAAAATTAAAAGTTTGCTCTACAAAAGCCCGTATGAAGAGGATAAAAGTAAAAGCTAAAGTTTGGAAGGAAATAATTACCAACCTATCCAACAAGGACTAGCACCTGGGGTACACAAAGATTTCTTAAAACTCTGTGGTAAAACAAACAATTCCAGATTGAAAATGGGCAAAAGACGTGAACAAGACAAGACTATGAGAATAACAAAGGCTGAGAAGCTTGCAAAGAAACCCGATCTCCCGTACATTGCTGGTAGGACTGCAAAATGCTACAGCCACTCTGGAAAACAGTGTGTAAGCTTCTTATAAAACAAAATGCACAACTACCACGTCACCTAAGAATCACATTCCTTATATTTTGATTAGAAAAATGTTTGCACAAAAACCTGTATTCATAAAAGCATTATTTGCAATAGATAAAAACTGGAAACAACAGAAACAGCCTTTCCAAGAAGTAAGCAGGTACACAAACTGTGGTGCTTCCATGCCATAGAATACTCTTCAGTCACATTAACAAACTAATTATTAATATGCAAAAACCTGTATGAATCTCCAGGGAATTATGTGAACTAGAAAAGGCCAATTTGAAATATTACACCCTGTATGATTCCATTTCTCAATAACATTTTTTTAAATGACAACATTTTAGAAATGAAGACCAGATGAGTGGTTTCCAGCTTATTGCAACTAAGGTTAGAGGTAAGGGAGGTAGAAGTAAATAGAGGAAAAACAACATTCGAATATGAGACAGCCCCATGGTGACGGGACCACTGTGGGAGTCTGGGTGACGTAAACACAGAATCTCTCTGTGATGTCTTTTGAAACTCCCTACCAATCTTAAATATGTCATTGAAAACTCATATTAAAAATGTATATGAAATGGCACGGTCTAGATAATAGTTGTGTTAGTCAACTTTTTATCACTGTGACCAAAATACCTGATAAAAACAACATAGGGGAAGAAAAAGTTTAATTTGGGCTCATGATTTCAAAGGCTTCAGTCATGGAGAGCCAACTCCATTATTCTGGGCTTGAGGTAATGGAGAAATATGGTGGTGGACGGGTGTGGGGGTAGAAAGCTGCTTGGCTCATGGCAGCCAAGAAACAAAGAAAAGGAGAGTGTAGGATAAGCCAGGGACAAAACACTGTAATCCCCAAGGGTTATGCCCCCATTGACTTATTCGTCCAGCCATGCCTTACCTGCCTACAGTTACCACCCAGTAATCCACTGAAATTTTTAACCCATCAAATTGATCAATCCACCAATGATATTATATCTCTCATAATCTGATCATCTCACCTCTGAACATGCCTTCATTACCTAATTAATACCTGATATTTTGGGGTACACTTCATATCTAAGCCATCACAATATCCAGTAATCAACAACCACTCTTCAAAAGAGGCATGGAGATAACGTGGATGCCTAAGAGCATTTCCGCATCTCTGGGGAATGGGGCAGCAAGTGGAGGGGTGTCACAAGAAGAAATAAAAATTTTCAAGAGTAAATCTGAACTTTATCACCTTCATTTATGAAAGTCTTATTAAAACAATGGCACATGGTCCAAGGTGAAGCAAAACAGATGTGGAAATTCAGCATCCAGGACTGAAAAGGTGCTCACTACATTAGGCAGTTTTCCATTACTATAACAAATGACCTCAGATGTTCAATTTATAAAGAGAAAAAATGCTTATTTCAGCTTGTACTATTGGAGACTTTGGTTGGCCTGGTTGCTTGTAGGTTTGTGGCAAGGCAGCACATCATGGCAGAGCAAAATCATTCACCACATAGCCAGGAAGAAAAATAGAGGAAAAGGAAGGTGCCATGGTCCCCCCACCCCTTTCGTGGGCACACCCCCAATGCGCTAAGGAGCTGCTACTGGGCTCTACCTTTTGAGTATTCCACCCCCTTCCAATGGCGCCAGAGGGTAGGAGCCAAGCATTTAACTCATGGGCCTTTGGGGGCCACTTATCAAAAAGATCACCACTCACAAAACCCTGAATTAAAAGCTATTTGAGAAAGCCGCAATGACCAAGTGAGACAAGCATGAACTTTGGAGTTTTACAGACCTGAAGCCAAACTTCATCTCTATTTGAGTCAGCTTTTTCACTGCTAGGACAAAAAGACCCAAAATGAATCATTTCAGACAAGAAAAATTTTATGTGGGGTCTCACTGTTTCAAAGGTCTCAGTCTATAGACAGCTGTTACCATTCCTCGGGGCTCAAGGTGAGGAAGAACATCGTGGCAAAAAAGTAAGACGGAGGGAAATGGCCCAGGACATCACATCAGGAAACAGTGAGAGACTCTACTGTCAGATACAAAATATAAGCCCCAAAGTCACGTCCCCCCCCCAGTGCCTACCTCCTCCAGCCACACCCTACCTGCCTTTAGTTACCACTCAGTTAACCCCCATCTCATCACGTCATTATTTCACCTCTGAATGTTCTTGCACCGTCTCACACATGAGCTTTTGGAGGACACCTAATTCCTAAACCATAATAATCTCCATTAACCACTGGCTATCAGAATCTCAGGTTCATCATCCACCAATGTGGGACAAAATCCTTGCAAGGTTGTTTATGTAGACAGCTCCTAGTACATTCCTTAACACAAGACATCAGACAACTTTTTAAATCAGTAGTATGATTGAAGGGATGTTCTTTAACACTTTGCCTATTTTCAGTCACCTCTATGTTAGAATCCAAAGGAACCATGCAATCTGCAAAGACTATTGGTCTGGTATTTCCATTTTCATTTCTTACCTTTCTTCTGGTGGTTTCAGCCTCTTTATGCATAGGAATGACCAAGGGAGCTCAGGTAGTCAGAAATGCCCAAACCCTGAACACAGCTGGAGCTTTGGCTACTTGACCCAACTGAACCCTTCAAGTCTCTCTGGCAGCAACTTAGACCACAGAGAAGACAGCTGACATCTGCTGTCAATTCATAAGAATAGAGACATGACATCCAGTAGAGCTGCTATGGTGCCTGAGAGGCCCAGAATGTTCTTTCTGGAGTTGCATTTTTCATCTCTTCCTCCAAATGCCGAGTTATCCCAGTGTTCTTCTAATGCATCCTATACCTCGCTTAAGATAGTGATGATTTCTGTTACTTGTGACCGAAAATGCCTTATGATGAAAAAAAAAAAGCTTTCTGATGTCACCTGCAAACCAATTCCCTAATTTCTGTGCTCTACTACTGCATGAAGCCTAGAATCCCAGCTCCCAATTCAACCCTCAAAAGGTCTCTTTCAAGATAGAAAGCAGGACCTTAGAACCACTATTGTCATAGCACTCTCTAAGATCAATGCTAATTGCCCAATTAGACAGGCCTGATGCTGACATAATGTGAGCTAATTAGTAAGTGCCAGAGCTCATTCTAATTATTAACCTTTATGGTTGTCATTTGTAAAGATGAAGGTGCAGCTACGGAGTTTTGCACGAATGACTGCACTTGTCACTCTGAGTCAGCTGTAAGGAAAATGGGTAGAGGGGAAGGTAGCGTGTACCCTTTTCAGGGATCTTTCAGAAGCCTGGTGGCCATCAAGTCTCAGGTCAGTGTCTATGTCAGAATCAAGAAGGGAGCTCTTTCACAACGTAAGTTCCTAGCTCTTGATCCCCCAAAATTGATCCAGTAAGGTTTGGAATAAAGCCCAGAAAACTGACTTTTCTTAAATTTCCCAGGTGATTCTCATGATTCACCTGAAGTGAAAACCACTTAGATAAATATCCAAGGAAACCCATTCCTAACCCCCAAAGGAGTCCCTTGGCCATAGATCTCTTATGAAATATGAATGGCTGCTAAGCAAGAGAGGCCAGAAGAGATTGCTAATACAGCTGCTGGGAACCGAGAGACCTAGATTTGGGTCCCAGATCAGAAATCAATCACCACCAATCCACTTGGAACGGGAGTTTACCCGTCTGTGAAATGGATTAGCCAACTACCCAGGCTTTACCTTCCTCCCAGAAATGAGAAGTGCCAAGCATTCATGTGAGCAATGACTGCAAACATACAAGGGTAAGACATTAGCATCTTTGAAAGGCCGATGTTTTAAAGATAAACCTTATGGATTGCATTTGAAAACTTGACTCAAACTTGAACTTGGGCACCTCTGAAAGAAACAGCAAGATATAAAATGCTTCCTCCATAAGTTCAGTGATTCCTGTAAGAAACCTCACAGACTCAGGACATAGAAGAGAGGTCTTCTTACCAGTTTATTGCTCCCCAAATAATGTCGATGACAGTGGTGTTTGTGGGGAAGCTGCCAGAAGCCTCCTAATGACAACGTAATTGGCCACCAAATGATGAAAAAGTAACAATGAAAGCTTGACTGCCTAATCTTTATAGTCGTTATCCATATAAGTAGGAATGGGGTACATAAAATCCACTTTCCTATAAATGTGGAAATAAATAGGCTCTCTGTGAATTAAAAAAAAAAATTGGCTTCTAACCACATTCAAAGGGCCCACCTATCATAGTTTTACACATGTGGACATCTGGCAGGGAAAGAAATTAAGGCCTACCTTAGAGAGAAGGGGAATACATCCATTTATAAATGTTATTTTAGAAGGGACTGTCTGGTCCTGTGCACTTATTAACTTCATTAGAAGGCTAATGAATCTACTGCTGGGAAAATGAGAGGGAGCTCAGGCTGCAGAAAGGGATGGGGAGAATTTCACACCCCTTCTCCAAGTGGCGGAGTTATTTATGATTGTGATAAAATGGCACTGCATTTGGAGGAAAGGGAAAACAACATAAAATAACAATCAACAGACACAATCCATACAAAAGTGTTACATTCTCTCAGCCACTGGACAAAAATCAAGATTTATGCATGTCAGGGTCCTGCCTAGTGGAAGGGAGAAAAAAAATGACTAGGCCATAAAAAGAAACCCTCTTTCCCATAATAAATAGGAGAACATTAAATCTGTAATCCAGATCGGCCTTTCCAGCGTTCTCGTTTCTCTGTTCTCTAGCAAAGTAAGATGTCTGATGACCTAATATTTAGAGCAAACTCTTTTCTTATTCTATCTTTTAGGAACAAAGACTTTCATAGATTGATGGTCCCTATGTTTAATGAATTTAAACTAAGGAGTCTGGACAGGTGTTCTGGCTAATGCCTTCCAACTGGCTCACACCCCTCAGTGAACAGCAAGTTAACAGAGTATGCTAAGCTGTTGACACTTAGATTGCAACTTCACCACCAGATATTTTAAGGAGAATGGCAACAATTAGGGTAATGCTGCTAGCTCATAAAAGGTTGGGCATCATAATCTGTTGGGCATCATAAATTCTGTCTCTGCTTGTTATTTGATGTGGGAGGGTCTTAGATTCAGAGTCAAAAGAGATTTGAGAGATCATTTCATCTAATATCTTTATTTATGAGGAAAGAGATGGATGCACAGTAATCCAATTAATTACTAGCAGAAATGGACCTAAAACCCAAGTGTCTGAGTGGTTCCCAATTCTATATGAAAACTGGAAATTATAAATGCCTAAGTAATAAATACCTTCCTAAGTCAGAGTCTCTTGGGAAGGCCCCAGATATCTGCATTTTTTTAAACATATTCCACAAGTAATTTGATGGCTACACTGAATTTGAGAAACATAAATGACCCCACCCTGATTTTCATGTTAATCACTTGAGAAGCAGCAAAGCTTTTCAGTGAGTTTAGTTCCCCCAAAAGTGCATTAAGAAAAAACCTGTAAAAGACAAAGTAACTCAACCCTAGGTTGGAGGAAACGAAAATAAGGTATTGCTTTGCATCTTACATCAAAAACCATCATTGTTGTCAATGTCATCCTCATTTTGTGATTTTAAAAACCAAGAATTATATTAACCTTCATATTGTCCCAAAGGAAAAGCCTTTGGAAATACTCTCTCAACACAGAATTTCTAGGCACTGTGTATCTAGGAGTCCATATTTGTTCTATACCCAATCCTTCAGATGATATGATTGCAGTTGTCATCTGGAACCTGTCAAAACTTCTGGTCTAAGAGGAAATGGATCTACAAACAGAAAATAAGCATTCTTATATTAAGTAACTTGCTAGATTGCTAGCATTCTGCATTCCATGCAGTATCTCACTGAATCTTCACATCCTCTATAAAATAGGTCTAGTTACCATCCCAGGATATAGATAAGCAAACTGAGGCTTCGAGAGATCAAAAGATAGCTTATTCATATGGTGAAGCCAGTAGGCAGCCTAGCTCTGATTCATATCCAGGAAAACTGAACACAGGACTCACCCTTTCTACATACAGTACATACTTAATCCCTTTTGTCACCAGGTATTTCTGAAAACTATGGGAACTATTACCATAGGAAGTACAGTCAGCCCTTCACATCTGCAATTCTACATCTGACAACTCGGCCTACAGTAAATCAAAGCTATTTGGAAAAAAAAATGATTACATATGAATTGAACATGTCCAGATTTTTTGTCATTATTCCCTAAATAATATAGTAGAACCACTATTTACACCACACTTTTGCTTTGTTTTAAGAATTATGAGTAATCTAGAGATAATTTAAAGTATAAGAGAAGATGAGTATGTGGTCTACACAAAAAGTACACCCTTTTCTATAAGGGATTTAAGCATCCACAGATATGGTATCTATGAGGAATCCAGCATCCAATAAATTCCCCACAGACACTAAGGGATGACTGGAGTCATTCCTCTTAAGAGGCACACATTCTAGTGGAGAAATAAGATGTGTTGTGTTAAACAAAATGTCTGTGCCAGATTGAATGCTTCTCCCACTGATTCCTAGAACTGTTTTGCATTCTTTATGGAATGAGGTGGGGTGACAATAATAAAAATAGAAGTATTTCTGAAGCCAGATTTAAAGTTAGGTAGTCAGTGTAGTTAGGTAAATCGGGTCTAATATCGAGTGAAATCTAAAATGGAGGCCATGCTGGGAGTGACTCAGGGAAAACAGGACAACTCATGGAGTGTTAATAAAGTTCCGAAAAGGCCCTAGGCCAAAGTCCACCTGGAAGAAATGTTAATGAACATCCCCCAACAGACTTGAAGACAGCCCATCCCAAAGAAATGTTAATGAAGCCCAGGATACAGCCCCCAACAGATTTGGAGGTAGCTCATCCCAAAGAAATGTTAATGAACAGCAAACTTGACTCGGAAATGACCAGATTACTCCTTTGTCCCAAACCCTTCCCACCTACATTCCTTCACCAAACCTATAAAAAGGGGAACACATTGCCCGCTAACTGGATTCCACCTCTTGGGTCCCCTTCTTCCTCCGGGAGAAGTCTTTTCTTCTGTCCTTTAATAAATTCCTAATTTCTACTCTGACCTTGCCTCGGCGTGCTTCTTTGGTGTTATTCTTCAACATCGGGGAGCAAGGACTCGTCACCGGTCAACAGCGGTAACATATTGGAGGTCCCACCGAGATTCTACACCGAGGTAAGTACACGCACCCCATGTCTGTTTGAGGTGCATCTTTCTCTCTTTCTGGAGGTAAGGTGGGCACCCGTCGGCTACTTAAACGCAACTAGTGCAGCCGCCACTCTACAAGACTCGGGTGAGAGGTTTCTCGGCCTAGGCAGCTCTCAATCACCTGTTCGGTACAGAGCAGGCATGTTGGGTTCTGCCAAAGCCGCTTCCAACTTTTCTGTCTGGGCCTGGAGAGCAATTGGCGTGAGTACACGGTGTCCGGAATCCCGATCTGCCTCGGATGCGTGGAGGTGGAGGAAGGAGTTTGGAACAACTGAGGAATTCCGGTCTGGGCTACTCTCAGACGAATTCTTAAGGTTCCTTTCTCTTGAGCCCCCTTCCGACAGCCCCCAGGGGTATCTAAGGTGATCGGTAGATGAACGGCATTGAGGGAAAGCCCCAATCACATTTGCCTCCGTATGGGCCATGCAACACTCCCAACCCCGCATCCAATCCCTCCTGGATGCTCCCCTTCCTTCATGGGTCAGAAACGTTAGCAATTCAGGTTGTAAGGCTGAGAAAAAGGCATGGGATAATTAGTAAGATCTGCCCAGGTTCCCTAAGGTGCATAGGTAACTATCACTAGTCTGTTTTACCGCCCAATGTTTAAAATGAGCTGTGTTCCTTAAGCTACCAAGAGAGGCATTTTTTTAGAATCAACTCCTCCGGTAATCTGCTAGTCTACAGAGCAAGGATGACAAAAGAGCACACAAAGGATTTTAGTGGTCGGGAGGAAAGCAGTAAGGCCCTTAAGTCTGAATCCTCCCAGGGTCTCTGGCACAGGGCAAAACTGAGACCCTAGCACTTTGCTAAAGGGGACCAGAAACCCCTTGGCAAAGCCAGGTGAGAGACGGGTTTTCTGGACCGTTTAGGAGGCTCAAGTATTAGGGAGATCAACAGTTTTCTCCGGCGCGGGCGCCTGAGTTCTGTTTTTTTCTCTCCACACTCAGATGGGAGCCTCACTCTCTAATACGTCAGGTACGCCACTTGCCTGCGTATTGAAAAATTGGGATAAATTTGACCCTCAAACGCTCAAGAAAAAGCGCCTCATTTTCTTCTGCCGCCAGGTCTGGCCTCAATACAAACTCCCTGATGGAAAAACCTGGCCACCAGAGGGAAGTATCAATTTTAATACTATTTTACAACTTGATAAATTTTGCAAAAAGAAAGAAAAATGGTGTGAGGTGCCATATGTTCAGGTTTTCTTTGCTCTAAGGGAAAATCCTAAATTATGCCAACAGTGTAAAGTAGACTTAGCCATGGTATCTGCCATAAGACCTAATTACCCAACTGGAGCACAGGCAGTTCCCAGAAGTGATCCTGAGTGGGACCCAAATGATGAGCAAGACGCTTGGAAAATTAGATATTTTCAGGTATTGATCCTTGAAGCCCTTAGGAGAATCAAACAAAGGCCCATTAACTATTCTAATATTTCAGAAATTATTCAGGGCCCCCAGGAAAGCCCTGCTCTTTTCATGGAGAAACTCAAAGAGGCAATAAGAAAACATACCACCGTGGATCCTGAATCCACAGAGGGCCAACTACTTTTAAAGGACAAATTTATCACTCAGTCAACCCCAGACATCCGGAGGAAATTACAAAAATTGGCATATGGCCCTGATCAATCTCTAGATAACATCCTCCAAATTGCTACTTTGGTTTTCTACAATAGAGATATAGAGGAAAAAAAGGAGAAAGAGCTTAGAGACAGAAAGAAAACTGAAACGCTGGTATTTGCTCGCAGAGGAGTAAGCTCCCAGGATGCAAGAGGACGAAATGCTCCTCAATCCACAAGAGGGACTTGTTTCCAATGTGGAGAGGAAGGACATTTCAAACGGAATTGCCCAAAGGCCAAGCGTCCGCCTCCACGGCCCTGCCCTAGATGTCAAGGCAATCACTGGAAGAATAACTGTCCCCAGGGACGTAAGTCCTTGAAGTCAGATCCCTCTACACATGCCTGACAGGGCCCAAGCTCAACCTTGGCTCCTGTGACTCCTATCACCGCATGTGAGCACTGGGTATACTTCTTCTTAGGGAGCCAAAAGGTCAACTTCCTTTTAGATACTGGCGCCAGTTATTCTGTGCTCACCTCTTATCCTGGACCTCTTTCCTCTAATACTTTAACTATACAAGGGGTGTCTGGACTAAGCCTTTTACCAGAAGGCTTACTCCCCCACTGAGTTGTGAATGGGACGGGGTGATGTTTTCTCATGCATTTCTGATAGTCCCAGAATGTCCTAGCCCCTTATTGGGAAGAGACATACTTTCAAAACTTCAAACTGAATCTAAGACCAAGAGGACCATTATGTCTGCCTTTATTAAAATGTGATATAAACCCTGAAGTGTGGGCTACTAAAGGCAAAATTGGACAGGCAAAAAGTGCAGTTCCTATCAAAATAGTTTTAAAGGACCCTTCTGTCTTTCCGCATCAGAGACAATACCCCTTACGCCCAGAGGCAAAAAAGGGTTTATTGAAGATCATTCAGAACCTCAAAAGACAGAAACTTTTAGTGCCCTGCAATAGCCCATCACCAAAAAGTGATACTTAGCTATGATATCTTGGACTCACTGAGGAAAAGAATCAGAAAATTTGGGCTGATCAAAGTACATACACCCTTCCCCCTTCAAGACCTAAGGCAGATAAAAACTGACTCTACTGGAAGGTTAGGAGATATGCAGATTGCCTAGGATTGGATCTATCCAAAGGAGCTAATCTTGCAAGTGAAAGGGAAACTGAGGAATTCCCAGCAGCTGCCAGAGCCTTTTTCGCTTTGGGGAAATTTCCTCATTCTTTCTCTACACTGTAAGGATTACTCCACCCAAATGCAGTAAAGTCAGTCACACTGAGACCCTTGGTTTTACACTTATAGTTGCCCCTATGTGAGAACATCTGGTCCACTCATGGGAAATCTAAGGTGCCACTGATAGGAGTCATAATTAAATGGAAGTTCAAAACCTAGAGAGGTATTTTCTTATCTGGTCTATTT
Organism: Urocitellus parryii; assembly: GCF_045843805.1. NCBI lineage: Eukaryota > Metazoa > Chordata > Mammalia > Rodentia > Sciuridae > Urocitellus > Urocitellus parryii. The sequence continues at coordinate 188,232,160 of NC_135535.1, read as the reverse complement.
TAAAGGTTATTATAGATTGTTTCTTGGGGATAATCTAGGTTAAATGTGTGTCTAAATGATGTTTCATCTGGTATCTAAATAAGTTTGAAGCATTGCATAATCTTGCAGTTAAAAGTTAGGGTTAGGTAACTGTTTAGTTTGTGACAATTCATGCCAGAGAACTTAAATACTTAGGATGGAAAATTAAAAGAACTCTACTTCCAAGTTAACAAGTAACTCCCAATCAGTTTATTTTTTCATCAATTTTTGAACTGGGTAGCCTAAGAAGATTTCACTAGGTATACAGTGCATTGATTTAGGCAAGGATAATAAATTATGATTTGGTTATCTGTTTCTCTCTGTGTGTAAGATTTAGAAAAAAATATTAAATTAAAACGTTGATCTGGCTTATTGAAATGACATTAATTAGCAACAGTCTTGGAAATTTTCAAAACTTAATTTAGATATACATGGTATTGTGTGGATTTTTTCCAAGTGATTTAATGTAACTTAATACTACATTAGAAACTTCAAAAAGAAAGTAGCTTAATGATCCTGAAGGAACTTCTTCTGATAGTGGCTTTTATATTATCAAGAAGGATCCTATTTTCAGTTGTGTGAGCAAGTTTTTCTAGCATAAGAAGATAAATTGTGACTTATGGTTAAAGTGCCTCAGGCATGTGGTTTCTGGTCAGAATTCCAGTTTCCCCAGGTCCTTCCAGACCTCAGCCAGGACGTAAGTTGGTATGCAAACAGAAGCAGCTTGGAGCTCAGGCCCAAGTAAAAAAGAAGGGGTAAAAGTGTCTTTTTTACCTAAACTCAAACTAGACCAAATCAAGAAGTAAATTGTATGGCATTTACTAATTACTGGCCGGTCAATTTTTTTAGGACTTTTGCCTTTTCTTAGATTCTATGTTTTTTGAGCTCATGATTTTGTTCCTACAGACAAGTTAATGTTTTTCTGATAAGTTCTATTTTTGATCAACTGGATTTTTTTAAACATTGCAATGGGATTTCACCTGAGAAATCTACAAGGCCTTCACCATTGTGTTATGTGTTACACTTGTGTTACATGTTGTTTGTATGTCTATGTCTGTATGTGTATGTCCATATATCATGCAGTGATTGACAGACAAATGACAGATGAGGAGTGCTCATGAAAAATTAAAAATGGATCCAAATATCTTTGATTCACATAGGTTCAAATGGCTCAATTTAAATTTAGTACATAGATAAAAAAGGAGGTCTTAAATTAAGCTTATAAATTTTTCTAGGTGTTCAAAAAGGCCCTAATAAAATGTGTTTCTAGATGAAGTAATCTGCTTAGATTCAAAGGTTTACAGGTATTGTTTCAAAATGTGAACAGAAGGAGGTTAACAGATAAAAAGAGAAACTAGAAGGTTCTAGGTATGGATTTAATAGAGGGAAAGTGTGTTTCTGGATAAGAGTCTATATGATTAAGCAATTAAGAGGGTTTAAGTAAGTGATACAAAGGTCTATGCAAGTTGTAAGTTTTTGAGCAAGTAATCAATTAAACAGCTGGTTGAACAAGTGCTGTTGTTTTAGAGAATTGTGCTAGGTTATTTCTTTAAAAGCTAAACTTGGTTAATATAAAAACATCAGTGTAATTGGTGCCATTTTTGTGTTCATATATTCCAGGTATACAAGTCTGTAAGGCAGAAGCTTTAGAAAGAACATTATATCAAACTGGTGTTCTAAAATTGTATGGTAATTTTAGGCTTAAAAAAAACGTGTTGGAAGTTTATTTATATCATTTGTATTCTATAACTAAACTTGTTATCAATAAGTTATGTAAAGTTCCATGTTACTTCTTACACTGAGATACAATTTAAATGTATTTTTAAGTTAATGAGAGCCTAATCTATGTAAAGGTTTTATTGCAAAACACAGAAGTACTTTGCTACTTTTCTACAAAAGGTTAAAAGCTTTCAGCCTTTCTTTAATTCTTGTTTTAGAAGTGATATTATATTATGTTTGCTCAAGTTCACAACAATTTATGTAGGCTTTATAAAATGATGTCCAAAAAGCAAAGATCAGCTTCAGAGCTATAACATTTAAGACTTATGATGAGCCCCGCCTTACTTGAGATAAGGCTCTATGTCCCATTTCATGTGAAAGTGACTATGAAAGAAGTAGACTAGATTTCAGTGCATTTAAGGTTGTGTCCAAAAGTTGGTTTTTTGTCACGATTGCCAGGACCTCAAACAGGGGATTATAATGTATAACTTTGCCAGATTTCAAGGTAGCTATTACGTAAACTAAATGTTTTTATCCTAGTTAGTTTTGTTTTGTAATTTGCTTTTAGATGGTCTAAGGATTGCCTGTTAATGTTTTAAACAGGTACTACTTTAAGAACTCACCCTGGGTTAACTTAAGATAAGAAGTTATCACCTACAAGATAGAGAGATAGGTACTAAAGCCCAGTACTTAGTATAAGGCTGCTGAAACTTATTTGCTAGATGTTTAAGATTAAGTTTTAAAATTAAATTAAAGGGCCAAGAAAACCAATATTTGGCTCTTGCCCTCTAAGTCAGTCTGAATCAGGGATAGGGTACTTCTCCAAAGAGCTCTGCAACTCTAGGCCACATAACCTCCTGATTAGGGAGATTAATGAGACCAGTGGAGGACAGAAGCCAATCAGTGCATTTACTGTGAAGAGGAGGGTCATCAGAGAGGGAGACATCCCTGATGCTTCCGAGGGAAGCCACATGGTCAAGCAAGGCCTGGACCCATCCTAGCGCAAATGGCACTAACAAAACTAAAAAGCTGCTATGAAGTTCCCGAGGACTCCCAGGAGAGATTCAGCTGACTGTTAAATAGGTAGTAACAGAAGTCAGTTTGACTTACTTCATCTTAAACACTTAGCAAAGACAGTTAAAAAGCCAAAACACAGCTATTCCTGGACATTTTAAATGATAATAATAGTTAAATGTAACTTCCAAAAATAAGTAGACTGAAGGCTACAAAAGAAATTCTTAGACAGAAATGCCTGATAACTATCAAAGGGACTATTAGAGTAGTTTTAGTTTAAGGCCCACAGATATTCCTAACCTACACAGGCAGGCTTGGTGTTTGCTAATATGAGTATCCAGCCCTAAGTAACAGAATTAAAGATTTCTCTATTAGACACAGAGGTCAAACTAGTAAAAGGATTTTACAAGATCAGATGATATTAAATTATTAAACTATATCTTAAGGGAAGGACAACTGTAACCCTAAAAGTTAAATGTTGTGTTTACATCCCTGACATTTCTGACAATGTAACAAATATCCTTAAAGATTTACATGCTCAGATATAAGTCATGTCCTCAGCAACTTTGTCATGGAAACAATATCTTAGCTTCTGGTTCTTGGTACTTCCTGGTGGAAAACATTGTTAGTCTCTGTCCTTGGTATCATACTTATTGGCATATTCCTGTGCTGTGGTATTTATTGCTACATTAATATGGTTCCAATATTAATGAATTCTTGTTTCTCTTATAGACCGCCCATCGCCCAAATGGCCCTCCAGCCTATTACTTCTCAATCGGACTTCTATCATGGACCACTCGATAGACCCGATTTTTAAAAGGGGACTCCAAACTGCTTGCCCCAACAGCGCCCCTTTTGTCAGCCTGAAGAAGCCAGAAAGATCTTCGCCCCCATTCCTTACAGCAGTAAGGAGCTCCCAAATTAGAGGGGGGAATGAAGCCAGATTTAAAGTTAGGTAGTCAGTGTAGTTAGGTAAATCGGGTCTAATATCGAGTGAAATCTAAAATGGAGGCCATGCTGGGAGTGACTCAGGGAAAACAGGACAACTCATGGAGTGTTAATAAAGTTCCGAAAAGGCCCTAGGCCAAAGTCCACCTGGAAGAAATGTTAATGAACATCCCCCAACAGACTTGAAGACAGCCCATCCCAAAGAAATGTTAATGAAGCCCAGGATACAGCCCCCAACAGATTTGGAGGTAGCTCATCCCAAAGAAATGTTAATGAACAGCAAACTTGACTCGGAAATGACCAGATTACTCCTTTGTCCCAAACCCTTCCCACCTACATTCCTTCACCAAACCTATAAAAAGGGGAACACATTGCCCGCTAACTGGATTCCACCTCTTGGGTCCCCTTCTTCCTCCGGGAGAAGTCTTTTCTTCTGTCCTTTAATAAATTCCTAATTTCTACTCTGACCTTGCCTCGGCGTGCTTCTTTGGTGTTATTCTTCAACATCGGGGAGCAAGGACTCGTCACCGGTCAACAGCGGTAACATTTCTAGACCAGTGCCACTCATGGCAGAATGCACTGCACTTTGCATATATATGTATATATATATATATATATATATATATATATATATATATATATACACATATATATATTCTTGTATACATTTGCTGATGTTTCCCACATACATTAGTCTCATCTTTCAGCCAAACTAAGTGTTGCTTGAGGATATCTCTTATGACACACTTATTCTGTACCTCCCAGCCACGAGTGCGAGATGCTCAATTAATATCTGTTCAATTGGCTGTTCTGTTACCCATTCCGTTTTCACTAGATTCATAACCACTGAAAGCAAATAGAAGGTCCCAGTCCTTGAGGGAGGATTGCACAGTCTGTATCAGCCCAGCCTTCGGGACCTCACATGTGAAGAGCCTAGCGGATGGGATGGAAAGCTTTTAATTAACAGCCGAACAAAAAAAATGTCATTCCAATCTGCAGTTTTGTTTCCATTAATTCACTCAGATTCAGTAGGAATTCCACTAAGAATTGGGGTGAGCAGCTGTAGAGGGAGGGAAGCACATAAATAAATCATGAGTGTCATTAAAATTTGTAAACTAATAACTTCTGGGAAGTCTTAGCAATTATTATCAGGGTTTTCTTGGCAAACAAAAAATTAATAAATCCAAAAGGTCTCCATTTTCTATTAAAAAAAGGCAGAATCCCTGAGAAAGGTCACTGACAGAACAATTAGGGAGAAAATAAATGGTTCAGACAACAGCTTGTGAACCAGATGAAAAGTCACAGGATTCCCAAGTGGCAGGAGAATAAGACAACTCAATACAATGAAAGGGACAGGGCGAGGCAGGGCTGGTGCTGAGATTGGTTTGGGGATATGGGAAACTTCCATTCAATTCTCTAAACCCTTATGAGATGTAGCCTAAAGGCTAGGCATTGTAGGTCCAGAAACAACTAAGACATGTGGTCCCTAGCTTGAAAAGCTCCCAGGCTGAGAACAAATCTCAATACTGCTTAAGGATGTGAAGCTATGGCTGAGCAGAGAAGGGACATCCCACCTGGGGAGGAGGATCAAAGCAGGCCTCCAACAGCATGTACCTGGGAATCTATCTGCTCTAGAAACACCCTAACCAAGAAAGCTCTTTGCTGTGTGGGCTCTGAAACCAGGAACCCAGAGGAACATCTGTGCAACCTGGATGCTTTGCTTAAATCAGAATGCCCCCCATACTGCTGGGCTAGGGTTAAGGTTAGGGCCTACCAAATGAGGGGAACCATTCATTGTGAAGAATTCCTGCTTCCTCTTATGCCTAGATAGTTGCAAATTCATTACCTTTGTGAGGACCCTAATCTAGTAGCCAAAGAAAAGCTCCTATGGAGACCACACACTCATGCATAGTCTCTTTTGATCTGAAGATGTTCCATTCAGGAAACTCTTCTAGAGACAAGCTCTTGGCTTGGGGAAGATGGAAGCTAAAACAATTGCTTGATAACTCACCACTCTCCAGAAAATAATATATTTTTTTGTTTTTGAGAGAGAGAAAGGTAATGTGTTCATTATCCCAACTGCTAATGTCTAAGGCATAAAGAACTGAGTCCACGAAGTGATTTGCCAGTCAGAAACATAAATCTTGACCATGACTTGTGTTCAAGGCTAATACTTCAGCCACAAGCTGTGGATTAATTGGCTTTATTTGAGTTTCCATTTCCCTAATGGAGGACTGTGAATGCCACTAAAGGAGGTGGAGACCCACAGAGCACCATGTGTGCAGAGGGGCATAATAATGGCATGGGAGCAAGGGGGCTGCATGGAGTCTGCACAGAATGCAGCCCTTCCTTGGAGTCCACAGTCCCGTTGCACCACATGACAGTGTCCTGTGTTTGGTGAGAATGAAGGAGACGTGAATGGGAAGGTTGTCTCTATTTGGCTGCAGAGTTTTCATTTAGGAGAGTGCAGAACATAAGAGTCTCAGATCACAGCTTGGAAGACCTCCTAATCTCTGCCTTATGACCTAAGTAACACAGGGAAGGCCTGGGTCCTTTAGAAAAGCCAGTCCTACCCCCTTAATTCTCTAAACCTGAAAGCCTATGTGTGCAGTATTCTTGGACGAAGGGATGCCACCAGGCGGTTGTGCTAAATGACAAACTTGCACAGCCATCCTGGTGTAACAGCGCCAAAGAGTTCCAGAAAGAATGTCACAAGGACACAGAGACTGCCGCACTATTTGATGTCTCAGTCTTTTGTCTGTTTAGAAGACCTCTGAATTATTAATCCAGTGAGGCAAATAATTATATCACACTGAAACCTGGCAGGGGGTGTCATCTTGTCATGACAGCTGCTGCTCCGGGGCTTCTCCTGTTGTACAGAAAATTGAAGAAGAATCACCAAGTTCAATTTCAAGTTGGTTAAGCATGTTGGGCCAAATCACAAAGCGAAAGGGGTGCATGTTTAATTCAGCTTCTTTTCTCAGCCCACTGTATTAGGAAGGAAAATCATATTGCTCTCTGCTCCAGTGGCAAAATGTCATCGTTATCAGTACAGAAAAAAAAAAAAAGAGGATGGGAGATAGAGAACTTTAGGGGAAGCATGGGGAAGACAATGAAAAGAAGACTCCCTGTGAGGCCCTAGCAAGGTGGGGAAACCCACAGATGTAGGAGTAGTCTCTTGCCTTATTCCTACACCCAGAACCCTTAAGCTGGGCTTTATCAGGCCCATGAACACCTTGAAACCTAACACAAAACCACATTCATAGATGACAGTTATCCAGAGGCAAAGCCCATAATACCCACTTTGCATACCACGTGGAACCTGTTGTTAGTAAAGTGCACTTTGAGGAACCACCTTTGGCTGGGCCTCTCCTGTAAAATGTGGGGTCCCTGTACCCTCCTACCCAGTCCAACCTTCATCTGCTCTCTACCTCCTCAGTGGCTCCCCTCTCTCTTGCAGGCCAACACAGTCTGGTCTTTTCCCTGCTGTACTCGGGATAGTTTTCCACTTTTGCCATTTGCCAATCCCTCCCATTATTCCAACACCTTTTCAACGTAAGGTGTTGACCCAGTAGAAAGTGATATTCCAATTCTCCCCAGGTGGCACAGGGAACAGCATTCTAATTCACCTCCTGCCCTCCTTCATCCTCAGAGTCTCTGCTAACTCCCACAGAACACAGAATGTACCTTAGTATCCTCCAGTTTCCCCTCACACAGACCTCTGCAGCAATGGATCCTTAAAAACAAAGTCACTAATGGAACAAAAACCCTATACAAACACCCAGGTCCTAATAATCATTAATAATTACAATGAAGTAAGCACTTGCTACACGAGTTACTGTGCTAAGTGTTTTCACATTTATTATTTAATCCTTCCAAGAAGCCATTCATCAAGTAAACACTTATTAAGCACCTCTTGTGTGCCAGCTTCTCTTCTAGGTGCTGAGGGCACAGCATTGAATTAAAATGCAAAAAAAAATTCCCTTTCTAGAAGACTTAAATACTGGTGGGTTAGAGGTAGACAATAAATAAATCAATAAGTAAAGACCTAGCATGCCAGATGGGGATAAGTACTGCGAAGGGAAACGTAGCCGAGTGATGAATAGTGAAGTCCTGGGGAAAGGTCTCTCTGATTAGGAGACCTGTGAGCAGAAGGGAAGGAAGTGAAGTATCTGCCTGAACCCTGGGAGCTCTAGGTGGACAGAGATGAGCAGGAAGACTCCAGGGAGCAGTATGGTGGGTGCATCAGAAGAAACTGCAAGGAAAATATGGCAAAGGCAAAGGTATGTTCTGTGCTATCCCCAATTTACAGACAGGGAAACTGAGGTGTGGAGAGGAAAATGAAAGTTTGATCTCCCCTAAAAGGTATGACCACACCCCAACCCCCAGAACATGTAGTAGGACCTTACTGGAAAAATGAGTCTTTGAAGATGCCATCAAGTTAAGGATCTCATAATGAGATCATCCCAGATTATCAGGGTGAGAGCACTGAGCCCAATGTCAAGTTTCATCATAAGAGACAGAAGAGTGGAAGACATAGAGCAGGAGACCATTAACATCAAAGGCAGGATGGGAGGGATGCATTTACAAGGGCTGCCAGCAGCCACCAGAGGCTGGAAAAGGCCATAGAGGATTCTCCCCAGAGCCTCCACAGGGATTGTGGCCTCCATAGCACCTTGTCCACAGACTTCGGGACTCCAAAGCTCTGAGAGAATAAATATCTGCTGCTTTAAGCCCCCTGATTTGTGGTACTTTGTTATGGCAGCCCCAGAAAACTAATACAGAGAGGTTAAGTAAAGTGGACAGAGTTACAGAGCTCCTGGGGGAGGCACTTGAATCCTGGCTAGTGGACACCTGGAGCCCTGGAGCCACCACACTGCCTACCACGTGTTGGTGAATTCACTGGTCTCTGAGACTGTGGGCACACCCTTCTCAGCTTCTAGACTAAGGCACACAGCAACTAGTCCAGGATCCCTGGGTTTGCCTGGTTTGTTCCCAGAATTGGTCTAACTTCTTCTGAAGCACCGGATCCCAGAACAGCTGTTTTCCAATATAAGGATAGGACTTTCTGGCTTATTTCATGATTTGGCCAAGCAGACTGCACAGAAGTGAAGCTTAAAGTATCACACAGCATCGCTGGGCATGAGGGAAGGTTTCTGAGCTCTGATTCTCTGGGAAGTACTGTGTGAGTGGAAATAGTCAGGCTTTCCTCTGCTAGAGGCACGCTGGTTGCTTACACCTCTGCCCATTTTCACTGAGCAGCAAAATTAGATCTGAGACATCCTGTGCAAAGAGAGGCAGGCCTCGATCAATATGAGCAGTTAGCCCCCAAGTATATAATAGATGCCATGACTGTCCCCCTTCCTGCAGAGAGAGGCTCCGGCTATTTCTCAGCAATCAAGCAGGTCGGGTGAAGAGGCATCTCGCACCCCAGACCCCTCATATTTAAGGCCCCAGGAAATTCTTAGGACATAGCACAGAGATAAGGATGCAGCTAGAAAAAAAAAAAAAGGCCTTTTGTGTCAGTGTTCTCCAGTATTAACACCTGAGAGAGAAAATGGTCCACCCCTTGAGTCCCACCGCCATGAGCACAGGATGTGAAGCACCAAGTCACCGTGGCTGGTGGAACTTGCTGCAGCCCAGTGTGACTGGACATCAGCATGTCTGAGTGTGAATGTAGGTAAGCGGGTGTGTAAAGAGGTATATATAAGGGCACATAATTTCCTGACCAGAGGAACTCCTAGTGTCACAGCTTCATTAAAGTCCTTCTTAACTCACCCATATTCCTCTCTTCCCTCGTCCCCTGGTAGCACTGCTACCAGGGTCTTATTGACTAGGCATAGAAGGTACAGGGTCTAGCAATCACAATAATTTCAGGGGCCCCAAAATATTTTAAGTTCTTTTAAATTAAAAAGAAAAAAATGAATTTTAGGCTGGAATTTTAATCCACGATATTAATGTATTTGTCTCGCTAGCAATTATTATTAAATTTTATTTTATAATAAAATGATATTATTTTAATATTATTTTATGGGAAAAGGGCCCCTCAAGGTAAAAGTGCCTAGGAACCATGAAAGTGACCACACAGACTTGGATCTGGGGCTCCAGAACCACAACACCTTCCACATGCAAAGGCCTGGACCCCATTCCTAGGCCCAGGCTGACACCCCTGGCAAGACTTCCTCGGTCAGCAGAGGGCCCCCTAGTGGAGGATCTCTACTTGTTGAAGCTGTGGTCATCTGACCTCTCTGGCCAGACTCCTCCTTCTTTCAGGCAGAATGACACTACAGAAGTGCCAAGGTGCCAAGGTGCGGAGAATGTGTGACTGGCCTCAGAAGATAGAAACAGAGGGAATTAATTCAGAGGAGGAGGTGCTTGGGTCCGCCCATGCATTAAAGTGGGCTTCCAGGAGGAGGCCGGTCTTCAGCTCCTTCTGAAACTGGCTTCCCAGCTGTTGAGCCTGCATTTCTCCAAAGCCAAATCGGTGCACCTCCTTAAGAATCTCTAATCCACTTACCGCCAAAGAGAACTCTCAGTCACGCTCCCCAGGTTGAAGTCGTACAGCTTTGTCAGGATCAGGATGACCTGCAAGGGGTGGGATGAGGGCAGAGGAGAGGGACAAAGAGGGACAAAGGAAGCTTATTTTAGTTTGTGTAGCAGTATACAGTGCATCTCCTATCACCCAGAGGAGGGCTTGCTATTTATCCGTTAAGTTGAGGGGATCAAGCAAGGGGGGAAATTATTAATTTAATGCATCTCTGTAACTGGTGGCATTTATTTTAATCCTGGCAGTTCTCTGCATTTGAAATAAAACATGCCAACAGGAATTAATTGGGCATTGACAGTTGTTTCTCCACATCTGTCCCCCCTCAAGGTCAGGCCCAGGCCAGCTGGCTTTGTTCAATACCAAGGTCACCCAGAGATCAGGGACAGACTTGCTTTTGATCTCAAGATGACTCTGATGTACAGAACTGGATCTAAAGGAGGAAGAAGGAACTGGGTCTGCTTCTGTCTGTCTACAGAAGGGCTTCAAAGAGACTCTGTGTTTCCATCAGTAGGGCCTTCGCAGGCATAAATACTTGAATGGCAGTAGGCTCCGTCCCCACCATCCTCTGATGCCATTTGCCATTGATCATGTGGCATCTGCCCCACCATGAAGTAAGCAGGTCATTGGACTTCACAGGACTCCAGGACCGCTCCCCTGACTGCAGCCGAAGTGAAAAACCCAGAAGCAGCTCTGTGTGCCAGAGAGTTCGACTTAGTGGTGTTCTGAACTACTCTTGGGCTGGTGAGTGTGTTCCTGGGCCCTTTAGTCTCCTCCAGCTGGGACTCGACTATCAGCGATTGCCCTGCCCGTCCCTCAAGTGCTCTGGACAGTGGCTTAGGTACAACCTTCTACCTCTGAGAATGCTAAGTGCCCGCACCTGAGTCTGCTTTAATCAAAACGCAGGTGGGTAATACACAGCGCCTGCCTGCACGCGTGATAATCCAGTTACACATAATCGTGTTTATCTAAATTTAATGCACAACTCATTTCACTCTTCTCAGCTCCTTCCCATTCCACAATTTAACTTCCTCCAGTTCATTTGCACAGAAGCCATTAAACTCTTTCCAAGATAATGAATTTCTGCTACTAAGATGGGACTTTCCCATTCTAGGTATCCATTTAAGATTAAAGAAAAATAATCAGCCATTATATTGAACATTTTTATGGCACTTAACTAACAACAAAATGCTCACTTTTGAAATTTATTCTCATCTCGCACTCCATGGGGTCAATCAGCCCCATTTCTATTTCTCCTATGTAAACTAAGAAAAACATGCGAGCCTGGGATGGGATCCATTATAGATCAAAAGGAGTCCATGGCAAATTGGGCTTAGGACATTTAACTTTTGTGGGAGGCCATTCCCGGAGGGCTCAGATTTCTTCCCCAGATTGTGTCCTATGACTGGAATAACAGGCTGGTGAGAAACATCATCAATGGCATGACTATCTGCAAAGTAGCAGGATCCACCAAGCTGCCTTATTACTGCAGCACACAGCAAGGAGGGTTTAATCTATGCAGTGAATTATCCTTTTTTGTTTTTTATAATACCAAATATTTGATGTCATATGGATATTCTAAAGTAAGGAATAAATAATTTGTATGTGTGTAAAAATCAAAAATGTATGATACATTGAGATGGCCTGTTAATATGTAGATTTCAAAGTGATGAATTAGAGCTTCCTATTCATTTCATATGTTCCCATGAAAAATTATGAGATTGTGAAAAACTGGGTATACAGTTTTAATTAGTTGGCTTAGTTGTTGGTGATGGTTCTTTTACGGTTTTTTTTTTCTTGTTTTGTTTTGTTCTTTTTAGATGTACATGACAGTAGGATGTATTTTGACATATTAAACATACATGGAGTGTAGCTTATTCTAATTAGGACCCCATTCTTGTGGTTGTATATAATGTGGAGTTTCACTGATTGTGTATTTATGTATAAACATAGGAAAGCTATGTCCAGTTCATTCTACTGTCTTTCCTATTCCCTTCATTTCCCTTTGTCTAATCCAATGAATCTAGTCCATTCCCCTCCCTTTCCTTCATTCCCCTTTGTCTAATCCAATGAATTTCTGTTCTTCCCTCCCCTCCCCATCATGTGTTAGCATCCGTATGTCAGAGAGAACATTTGGCTTTTGGTTTTGGGGTAGTTAGCTTATTTCATTTAGCATGATATTCTCCAGCTCCATCCATTCACTGGCAAATGCCATAATTTCATTCTTTTTTATGGCTCAGTAATATTCCATGGTGTATATTTACCACATTTTCTTTATCCATTCATCTATTGAAGGGAACCTAGGTTGGTTCCATGACTCAGCTATTGTGAACTGAGCTGCTATAAAAATTGATGTGGTGGCATCATTATGGTATGCTGATTTTAAGTCCTTTAGGTATAAACTGAGAAGTGGGAAAACCGGGTCAAATGGTGGTTCCATTCCAGATTTTCTAAGGAATCTCCATACATGAAGTGAATTATTCTTATCCATAATCTCCCCAACCATACAGGTAACAACAAGCCAGATAATTGTATATACATGCAGACAAACAAACAGACCCATGTACACACATCTAACAGAGTTCTTCTGCCTTTCATTTGGTGACCTTTCATCTACCAAGTCATTCTCAGAGTTACCCTGTAAAAGCTCAGGTATCTGAGTGTAGGACAGCCCAAGTTTTAAAAGAACAAGCTCCAAACTATGCTAATCTATTAGGAGTGAATCAGAACAGCCATCTAGGCCCTTGCAGGAGCAAGTCAAATCACTCCATTTTTCTCCAAAAGCCTTCAGGGACCTCAGACAGTCTCCAAAAAGCACAAAATTCAGGTCAAAAGAGAAGATGTTGGGGATAAGGATTCCAATTAACCAACAAAGCTTCTAACAGCTAGATCTAGAAAATTCTTCTTATCCCAAACCTAAAGCACCCATCTTCTTTCCCTCTCTCCTTTCCTTCTCTCTTCTTTATTGAGTAACTGAAATTCTGGCCACAAGGCTACACACTGGAGATATACAAAGAAAGGATCCAGGTCTTGCCCTTGTAGAACTCACAGTCTCCTAAGGGTGACTCCATAAATGAGCAGACAATTCCGTGCTCCCAGGCAAGGTTTACTAATCCAAACTAATACCTAAGAGCAGAAACTACCAAGTCACATGGGCTTAGAGGCAGCACCACCACAAACACTCAGACATTCTGGAGGCCATCCATCCGAAAGAATGTTATTAGAGTCTCCTCAGTTCGTCCTTCCTCTCAGTGGCTGCCATGAGATTGCATCATGACAATTTCCAATTGACTGAAGACCACAGCTGTGTGCTCCAAAATTCATTGCTTCCTGCTTGTCAAGTCTGTACCTCCCAAGGGCTGCTTCCAGCTAATGAAGGGATACTAAGGCAGACCATTTCTGGATAACACGTGACTCCTCGGATGGGTGACAATGACTTGAAGATTCCCTTTCCGTGTTTCTGAACTTCGGGCCTGCTTTCCTGCCTTCCTGCCTGTCTCCTTCACGTGGGGTCATGTCTGCATCTCAGTCTAGCAGCTCTTCCAATCCCTTCTGGCTCCTTTCCATCCTCATTCACGGGTATATTTTTCCTAATAATTTTCTTGGACATTGGGTCTTATCTTGGTGCCTGCTTATTGGAGGATCCAGACTAACACATTCTTCCATTCTTGTGTGAATGTTATTTCTGCCTTCATGACAGATTGTTTCAGTTTTGCCTGTTAATTCATGAATGTTCTTGGTCAGAACCTTTACTGGTGCCTTCTGCTTAAGGAAGAAATCCAGGCCCAGTCATTTTACTAGGATTCAAAATCCTGTCCCTTTGCTTTAAGCAATCTAACTTTCTTGAGGTCCTTCAGGTTTTCCAAACATACTCATTTCCATTTTCTTCCATGTGGTATTGCCCTATCATCACTTTATGTCACCTGCCTGTGCTGACCAGCCTATTGTTCAAGAAACAGCCCAAAGGCCACCTCTTTCAGGTGGCCTCCCTGAACTACCCCAGCCTTCACAGTGTTCTCTTCCTCTGAAGTTCCACTTTTCTAAAACTGAGTCACATAATGTAGCACTTAACCACGATTTTTAAAGTTTCTGATGTGACCCGAGTTGCTGCCTCAAGAAGACTGTGAATGGAGATTATTGCAAGATTTAAGAGCCATTAATAATGAAATGGTCATTATGGGACCTGCTCAATCGGGGATTCCTCAATTGTCTGCTTTGCCAAAAACTTGGTATGTTTTAGTTATAGATATTAAAGGTTGTTTTTTTTCAATTCCAATTCATCCTGAGGATAGTCCACGTTTTGCATTTACTATCCCTGCACTAAATCATGAAGGTCCTGATCAGAGATATGAATGGAAAGTACTCCCTCAAGGGATGGCTAACAGCCCAACTATGTGTCAAATTTATGTTAACAAAGTAATCCAGCCACTTAGAAATCAAAATCCTGAGCTACAAATATTTCACTATATGGATGATATATTATTAGCACACAAAGCTAAAAACACATTGCTAGAATGTTATGCCACACTTACAAACTTATTAAAAAATTATAATCTAGAGATAGCAATAGATAAAGTACAATTAAACTTTCCAAGGAGGCGTAAATTGGCTTGGTATATCTTCCTCCCTTCTGCTTGTCATGATCATTCAGCTAAAATTTGGGGGCCAACAGAGGTGAGGCAAATAACCTCACACCCCCCCCCCTCTGGTACCTCTCCACAGGTGTGGCTGTATACTGGACAGGTAGTCAATGACGGGTAAGATCCAATTACAATGGTACCAACCTAAGACAGGAGGCTGACGCCCTGAGGTCAGCTCATCCGAAGACGGGTAAGGACCATATGTAGTATTGGACAACCTAAGGCAGGCACAGTCCCTAAGCCACATGCTTGTTGTTTAAACAGAGAGGGGGAGATGTTGAGAGCCACAGCCAAAGGGGCCCCAGGAAACTTCCAGCTGCCAGCAAACTTCCAGCTGCCGGCTGATGATTGGCTCACAGTGACCCCAGCAACATCTAGCTGATTGGCTCCTCCACGGAGCTGCTCATTGGGCTGTTTCCCTGCCCTTTCAGACCACGGAGCTGCTCATTGGGGGACTTCTTTGGCTCCTCCCATGCAACCCAGCCAATGGGCCTCAAGAGCAGGAGGATTGTGGGAGGTGGTGAGGTTGGTGTGGGGGTGAGAGGCTTGTGGAAGCCGGTGGTGGCAGTTGGGCTCTGAGGATTTTTTTTCCTGAGGAGCTGTTTTGCTTGGGGTTTGTAGTTCTAAAAATAAAGATAGTTTCTTTTGACAAGTGGCTCCTGAATTGTGCCCAGCCAGACAGTGGCAAGAGCATTTAAAATAACTCCAAGTTTCATAGTTCAATTTTTAAAAAACTTTAGTCTTATAATAACCTGGCTCCGTTAACAAATTTTGTCCAGAGTGAAATGATTCCAAGGATGTCCTGAAGAGTTGGTCAGAAAGCAGCCCTAGCATGGAACAATTACTATTTCAGTTGAGAATGTTGTTTGCTTATGGAGACCATGGTCATACAAATGACAATTTTATAGTAAAAGGTTTGTTTGTTGAGAATTTCTTGTTAACACTGAAGACTCTGGAAGCCAGGCTGTGTGAGCTATAATTCCTGATTTAACCTCCTGTGCTTCACTTTCACAAATGTGAATATGAGCTGTAGCAGGTCCTCAGAGAGGGCTAAAGTTTCAACTTTTAAGATGTAAGTTGGATAATGCTCAGACCCAGGCTTGCCACCATCCCATACATGTTTATGAATATATAATTTAATGAATACATAATAACTTATAACATGATTATACCATTTTCAAAATAAGGCCCAGCTTTAAGATAGTGTTGTATTTAACTAAGGCAACCTCTACACTATGATAAGAAAGTTCCTTCCTGATCTGACCCAAGTCCTAATCAGGATTACTAGAGAGTTCAGAAGATGTGAAATATTTTAATCACAAATGGAAGTTCTTCAAAGCCATTGGGTGAAATGAATATGAAGTTGTATAAAAGATGTGTAAATGTGACTGAAATATTTTGATGATATAAGAAGGAGAAAAGGAAAGAAGGGTGTCTTTAGGATGCAAATTTAGAAAAACAGAACAAGGTTTGGGTTGCAGCTTGTATGGATTCTGGAGTATCAATATGCCTAGTGGCTTTGGTCCTTGGCCCCATGCAGTGTTGCACTCTGGAAAGAGCCTTTCAAATTCTTGGAGAATGTGGACACAGCAGAGGGGCAGCCTGGGAACCTCCCAGTGGTTTGGCATCTTTCTACTTTGCACATGTGACTTGGAGTGAGAAGCAGATGAACCTCCTTGTTCATATGATATCATCACAGCCTTCTTTGGAGAGTTTTCAAGTAGATGCCACTCTTATGAGAATAAACAGAGCTACCTTAAGAAATCATTGGCCATCCTGTATATCATGAGTTTCCATTTTCAAAGATAGTGCCATGAGTTCCACCATGACATATTGTCTGTTGACTCAAATACCATCTCCTCAAGCTTTAATTTTGTGTTCCTTAAAATACCCAGTTACTCCAAGTTGCCCTAGGACTAAGGTTGGAAAATTTTACATGGATTCCATTTTTAGAGAATTACCATTTATATCACTGAATTGATGATCAGCATTTTTCAAACTTATTTGTCACTGTATAAAACCAATGAATAACATTTAGCAGTACTAATGTTTGGGATACTTGATACTTAAGTTTGGGATTGTTATGTTGTTTCAAATAGAGAATGCATATCCTTTCTAGTGTGGAAGACATAATAAGGGCTCAAAAAAGTACAATGATTATTACGAAGCTTAGTTGAAGGTCCTGCTGTATCCTGAGAAATGAACACTTAAAGAAGACTACAGCTGGATCTCCCAGCGGCTGCTGGGTGACACTATGGGAGGGAAGATGCTTGTTTCATCCTTTTCTTCTTACATGGTAGGACATTTGGGGCCAGTGGATGAGGTGATGTGAATCCAGATGCTGACTGGCTACAGCTGACAGCCTACAGGATACTCAGGCTCACCAGTTTCTGGCAGGGCAGGCAGGATGCACCACCTCTGGTACTCAGTCCCAGGTGTGTACACCAGCTGAACCAGGACACAACTCTGGTTTACTCCGAGTTGCTGTGATGTCCTGCTGGAAGGATATAGGGTGCCATTAGAATCCTGTCATCCTACACTGTGACTTCTTCAACTCCCAAGTGCCAATGGATCTCATGTCCCAAGATCTCTGAGCCCTGAATCAAGGTCTTGGCACCCACACACCTTATTTTCGAAAGAAGCCTGGTCAGGCTAAGGAAGAGACTCTCACAGAAGTTTCATTTAACGTGAGAAATAGATGCCACTCTGGCCTGAATCCATAGCAATGTACAGACATGGCTCTCCAACCCTTCTTCCTAACATACTAATGTTACAGTATTACATATGGCATTTATTCAATACCATGAAATAAAATTGGGGTGTTCTGATACACTATTCTCACCCTTGTAAAAAAGAAAAGTAGTGCTAGCTTTTATAATTGTCATGAATTTGCTTTACCAGGGATCTTTCTGCCTTTATCAAGATCTTAGTCCCTATCTAATGTTCTTCAATGCAACATGGACCACTCCCCTCACACAGGGCACATCTAGTGGGGGCCAACTCACTGGGCTCTTATTATGCTCTGTGGTTCCTAGATGGCTGACTCCATTGCTCTGCCCAAGGACAGGTAGTCCATCATGGGGTAAGGGTCCAGGGGAGGAAAGCTGCTCAGTTCAGAGCAGTAAAGAAGCAGAAACTTGAGTGTAGACGTGATGAGATTTTTCAAAGCCACAAAGTGATTACAGATTTTCAGACTCAAAATGAAAAGACCACTGAAGTGTCCTACAGATTTTAAATTCTAAAAAAGAAAATATCAGTTTCCAAAACTCACTGAAACAAAAGCCCTTTCAGAGTTCTTTCTTATTCATATTATGAAACTGAGAAAGGCCCTGGAGGCCCATAATGAGATAACCACTGGGTGGTTGTCTGGCTCTGACCTCACAAAGAGCCATTGTGACATTGTGAGGTTTGGGTTTTTTTTTTTTTTTTTTTTTTGGTTTTTTTTGTTTGTTTGTTTTTGGTATCAGGGATTGAATTCAGAGGCACTCAACCCCTGAGCCACATCCCCAGCCCTTCATTGTATTTAGGGACAGAGTCTCACTGTACTGAGGCTGGCTTTGAACTCATGATCCTCCTGTCTCAGCCTCCCGAATGGCTGGGATGACAGGCTTGTGAGGGAATTTCAAACTGCAGGTATATAAGAGCATGGCCGCATCTGGTGTTTTGTTAATAAGTACAGGAAGCTCTTGGTTGTAACCTATCACACTCCCAGATAGTTAGCATGTTTGTTGGTGGCTAGTGACTGGTGGTTGTGGTCTTTGAATATTGTAGGTTCTTTTATTTTTATTCATTTATTTTTTGCTTTTTTTTTTTTTTTTTGCTTTAGTTTAGTAGAAACTTAGGACAATGTGCTTTCTTAGTGCCATAGTAAGCTCCTAGCATTGCAATAGTGAAATAGCTACAAGAATGTTTCTATCCCTGTAAGTTTCCAGGACACAAACAACAATGCCTCTTCCTGATTATGAGGCCCTACATCATAAACTTCCTGTTCCATCTCTGGGTCATCCTTTTCTCCATCAGAACGCAGTGTTCCACCTGATGCCAGCTTTCTCTCAATATCTATGTGTTTGTCTTTTTTTTTAATTCCACCATTGCCCCTCACTAGTTTCTCAGGTTTAGCAGTGCAGGTCTTTGTATTCATGTACATGGAAACTTTTCCACTGATACAATGTTAGTAATGTAATATAAATCTATTTTCAAATACCTTAGTACTATGGAGGACATTTCAAGCAGTTTGCATGCACTGCAGGCAGCAATGTAGCATTTCCTGTTATTTGATGGTGGTTTTGTTAGGGACCAGCGAAATGTCATGGAGTAAGAGACCACAAGAGACTGCCTCATGCAACAGCAAAAGGGTTTATTTGGGGACCAGCATGCTGGGGCTCAGAGCTCACTAGAGCAAAGAGAGAGAGCCCAGAGAACAGCTTAAGCAGAGCTTATATACTTTCCTTGGAGAGGGCAGGGAGGGAAGTTCATTGATGGGTCAGGGCGAGTGGGCAGTTTGCCTGCGACCTAGTGAGGGAGTGCATCCTGCAGTTTGGCAGTTGGGGACAGCACATTCTGGGAACAAGATTAGCAAACAGTTCACAGTTGGGGACAGCACATCCTGGGAACAAGATTTCAACTGTGTTTTGTTAAGCATATAGAAAAAACAGAGTGACAAGTACCTATTTTATTAACCTTTCAGTTTTATATAGTAGATGAAAGACACTCTGCCCTTTCTACCTGTGAATAAACATAGTTTTACAAGCTTGATGAAATTACAGGACACACATTTTCCCACATCTTAATTTAAGAGGATTTAATAATACTTAGTAATTAAGAGTTTGGTCCAGTACAGTGGAGGGCCAAGGAGAAAATCTACTTTCAAAAATGGAAGGTCAGGGCAATTCACAAGCCCTCAGAAATGTAATGGAGAGTCAGAATCTATAAATTGGGGAGTTTTGCTGTCTTTAGAGTATTCTAAGAACAAAAAGCTTTTAGATTTCTAGGTTAGGTTGTGAGAATAGAGAGGCAGTTCCCATATTATTAGTGCTAAGTTTCAATCAACTGCCTTCTGAGCCCAACTTTCTTAACAAATGACCCTGTTACATAGTACACTGTAGAACTGGCCAGTTTTTAAAGGCTGAACATATCCTCTGAAGAACTCCTCTGAAGAGTCAGATGCAACCATAAATCTCTCTACTGAAGGAATGAACATGTTGAACTCCTACTATGTACTGTGAGTGCTCTGTATGAATAACTGAGTTTTACAGAGTTGAAGTAGTTGGTCAAGGTCACACATCAACCCAGGTTCTTAACAATCATCTTGTTAAAATATACCTTATCCAAAGCACAGTTTTATTACTCTCAGGAGATAGAGAATTTCAGTGTCAGAAGTTGAGAGGTTCCTGTAGCTAGCTATAGCATATACATTCACTCTTGCATTCATTAATATGCTGTCAGATATTATGGAGAGATGCCTATGTACCAAGCACTGTGCTAATGTTAATTAGAAGCTCAAATCTGCTAGCTTTTGTCTTTCTAGCATGTCATTGGGAAGAGGAGGCTCTGGGTTTCTCTGGAGGGGTCTTTCTGTCTCTAGAGATCAGGATGGGGCTCTTGGTTCAGTGTGGTTTGTGTCATAAATGGATCAGGGTGGGGTCTTGGTTCAGCTTGGTTTGTGCCCTTTTAAGGAGATCTGTGTGGGGCCCTGGATCACCTTGACTTGTGCCCTTATAAGGAGATCATGGAGGGGCCCTGGTTTAGAATGGCATGTGTCCTTATAAGGAGATCAGGACAAGGCCTTTGGTTCGCTGTGGCTTTTGTCCTTATAAGGACAAAAGGATGGACCCTTGGGTCAGCATGTCTTGTGTCCTTATAAGAAGAACATCACAAGCTTTTATTTAATATGCCTTGCTTCTTTGATTATCTTTCCTCCTATTTAGTTCAGGATAGTGGTGAAGCATTTCAATTCCCTAACCTCTCATGTTGGGTATGCTCTACAAGGACTTCCTTGTGTTTCCCATGGGGGTTCCATTTAACATGAGAAAGAGATGCCACTCTGGTGTGAATCTTTACCAACATGACTTCAGTAGTACACAGATGAGGCTTCTGTACCTCTTCTACACCTCTCCTTCATTCATTCATGTTACAGTGTTATATATGCTATTTATTTGATACTATAGAAGAAAACTGGGGTGCTTTCATATTATTCTCTTATGTCTTGTAGAAAACAAAATTAGCACTAGCTTTTTTTTAATAATTGTCACAAATTTATTTTACCAGGTTTCTTTCTGTCTCCATCAAGATGTGAGTTCCTATCTAATATTAATCCTTCAGTGCAACATTAAGGACTCCCCTCACACAGGACACATCTAGTGGGGACCAATTCCATGGGTTCTGGTTTATCATGTGCTCTGGTTTGAATGTAGGTATCCCTCCAAAATTCCTGTATTCAGTTCAGCCTCAATGTAACAGGATTGAGAGCTGGTTAGGCCAGAAAGCCCCAACCCCAGGGATGGGATGTGCACATTACAAGAGCTTCTCCAGTATGTGCAAGAGCCTGGTTCACTTCCCAGAACTGCACAAGTGTGGGCACACACACACACACACACACACACACACACAATTTCATTTATCAATCTGTGCAGTGATGTATGGGTATATTTTAATTATCTCTCTTGTCTCTTTGACCAAAATATACAACAAGAACAACTTGGAGGAGGAGAAGATTCTGTGGGGCCAACAGTTCCAGAGGTCTCAGTTTCTAGATGGCTGACTCCATTTCTCTGCCCAAGGACAGGTAGTCCATCATGGAGTAAGGGCCCAGTGGAGGAAAGATGCTCAGTCCAGAGCAATAAAAAGCAGAAATCTTGAGCATAGATAGAATGAGGCCATTCAAAGTCACAAAGCGATTACAGATTTTCAGACTCAAAATGAAAAGACCACTGAATATTGTACAAATTTTAAATTCTAAACAAGTAAATATCAGTCTCAAACCCACTGAAGCAAAAAACCTTCCAGGGTCCTTTCTTGTTCTATTATGAAAGTTGGAAAGTTATTATGAAAGTTGGAAAGGTCCTGGAGGCCCAAAAGTGAGATGACCCCTGGGGGTTATGCCTGGGTGTGCCCGACTCATTTCTGGCTCTGACCTCGCAGGAGCCACTGTGAGGCGATCTCAAACTGTGGGTATATAAGAGAGTGGCCGTGGCTGGGTTTTTTGTCCATAAGTACAGGAAGCTCTTGGTGGTGACCTGTCGGACTCCCAGATAGTTAGAGCGTTTGGTGGCGGTTGGTGGTTGGTGATTGGTGGCTGGTTGTGGTCTTTGGATATTGGGTTTTTTGATTTGGGTTTCTTTTTCTCCCTTTTGTTTTCTTTGCTTTCATTTTCTGGTTTTTTGTTTTAGTTTTTTGTTTTGGTTTATTATATTTTTTTTAGTTTATCTAGCATCCTTGTTCCTGTTTAGGATGAGAGATCAGTGTAGTCAGAGCAGAGTAGAGCTGCAGGAGCAGAGCTCTTGCTCTGAGCCTGCCTTCACGGACCATTATATGGTCCTGCAGGACATTGGGGAAGGGGGCTTCGCCCAGTTGAAACTTGCCCGCCATCTTCTTACTGGGACACAGGTTGCAGTGAAGGTCTTGGCCAAAGGAGCCACGAAATTCACCTTGCAATCTGAACCAGAGATGATGGCTGAATTGGACCACCCAAATGTGATCCATCTCTTTCAGGTCATGGAGACCCAGAAATACCTCTACCTCATCATGGAGCACGCAGGTGGGGGAGAGCTTTGGGATTTCATCCCAACAACTGGCATGGAGGAGGAGGAGGCCCGCAGAATGTTTAGGCAGATCGGGCAGGCTGTGCAGTACTGCCACCAGAAGGGCATCGTGCACCTGGACCTGAAGCCGGAGAACGTGATGGTGGATGACGAACGCAATGTGAAGCTCATTGACTTTGGCCTGAGCACCAGAGTCACAGCTGGAAAGAAGCTGAATAAATTCTTTGGCACTCTCCTCTATGTTCCCCCAGAAATTATCTGTCATCAAGAATATGAGGGCCCCCCGGCAGACATCTGGAGCTTGGGTGTGGTCCTCTATTCAATGCTCACAGGGATATGGCCGTTTGAGGCAAGCACCGATAGCAAGCTGAAGAAACTCATCAGGTTGGGCAGGTACATCATTCCTTCACATGTCTCCAAGGAAGCCAAGAGCCTCATTCGAGAGATACTCAAAGTGGACCCCAAGCAGAGGCCCACCATAGACCAGGTAATGGGGCACCCGTGGCTGACCCAGGGAGAGGAAGCTTCACCCAGTTCTCCTTGTGAGGTACTCCCCAAACTCCCAGACCTCACAATCTTGAAAACTATGATCAACATGGGTTATGACCACTATAACACCTGGGTGTCCGTGGTGAGAAGGAAATTCAATGATGCAATGGCCACTTACCGCATCCTCCAGCACCAGAGCACCCAAGGGGAGGCCTCCACAGCCCAGGTGAAGCCCAAGCATTACCCAGGCCCTAAGGATCCTCCCTGGGTCTGCCACAAGAAGTTTCCCAGTGAGCCTGCCCTTCCCTTGCCCTGTGAGCAGCAGCAGCAGCCTGCTAGAAGTGCCAGCATGCCCACCATCACACGCCGCTTCCTCAAGGACACACTGCCTCCCAGCCTAGCCTCCCAGCCTGACCCAGTGCCCAGCCCCTCACCCTCCCAAGAGACCTCCACAAGGCAACCCCCAGACAGAATCCCGGGTTGGAAGAGGGTGAGGAGGAGGATTGTCAAATGCCTCCGGCAGCTATGCTGCATACCCTGCTTCCGAGGGCCACTCTCCAGAAAGAGAGTGGTTCCCGTGGAAACGCCCAACCCAGACAGACAGAACTGATGGACAGCAGGAAGATGCTAAGCTGTGCGGCTGCTGACATCATGGTGTGTAAGTGAGGTGTGCTGACGGGCTCAGGCTTCTCCACCCAGAGCCAGGCAGGAGCACATCTGCATCCACCAGAAGACTCCTCTGCCCCCACCTGCGAAGACACATCCTAAGAGACTTTTCTCTGTGGAACACATCATAGAGACTTTTCCTGGGACACTTCCTTCCCCCTGTCCTGCTCTTTGTCCTTTCTTCCATGCTTTGGGAGAAATTTATTTTCATTTTCTTTTTTAACATTGTATCATTGTTTTTTAACATTGTATAATAAATTGTTTCAAAGATTTAAAAAATTGCGGGTTTTGTTTTTTTTAGAGAAAGGCCTAAGGACTAGAGCCAGAGCCCAGTAGCTATCCTCTCCAAGGCCTGGACCACAGTGCCTCCCTCTACTACTCATTATATAGTCGCTCAACTTGAGCCAGGGTAGATGGGGAGTCACTTGCCTCAAGCCAATGTAAATTGATGGAGTATAGATGGAGATGCTCCCCTTGAGACAGTGTAGACTTGATTCACTTTGAGCTGGTCACTTCGTGGGACAGTGGGTTGCACAGGAGGCTTCCTGAACCTTCCAGCCCTGCCCTTAAATTTATAACAAAAACTACTTTTAGTAAAAGTATTAGTAAGTACGCCTCAGATCATAATTTAATGTGAATATAACTTCTCCAACCAAGTTTACCCAGAAAATTGCTTTCAAGATGCAAATATAGCTGTGACAATTTTATTTTGTTAACACTGAAGCTTTGTCCCAGGGCTTCATCCCAGCGTTTCATACACTGACTTACAGAACACTCACGACCACTCACGTATAATCAAATCAAGCCTTTATTGAAGCACACCGGTGGCGGCTGACCAGAACAATTGCAAGTGCACTCCTTATAAGCCTGAAAACTGCAAAAGGGATGTTCAGGGGGTCTAGCCAATGCAAGCAAGCCAGGTTACAGAAGCAGGACAGTGCAGTCAAAGGAGGGAAGCCTAACCAATCACAGCCCAGTCACCCCTAGTTATACAAACAATGTCCCATTAGGTAGTTCCTTATTCTTATTCTATAGCAAAAGAAAAAGAACATCTTGCCCCAGTCATGACTCTTCTACTTTGGCATGGTTGTTTTACAGGATGAAGTCATAAACCAAAATGGAGTGACATTTGCTTCTACTATCACAATTTTGGGGGATAGGAGCATTTAAAATAACTCCAAGTTTCATAGTTCAATTTTTAAAAACTTTAGTCTTATAATAACCTGGCTCTGTTAACAAATTTTGTCCAGAATGAAATGATTCCAAGGATGTCCTGAAGAGTTGGTCAGAAAGCAACCCTAGCATGGACCAATTATTTCAGTTGAGAATGTTGTTCGCTTATGAAGACCATGTAAAAGGTTTGTTTGTTGAGAATTTCTTGTTAACACTGAAGACTCTGGAAGCCAGGCTGTGTGAGCTATAATTCCTGATTTAACCTCCAGTGCTTCACTTTCACAAATGTGAATATGAGCTGTAGTAAGTCCCTCAGAGAGGGCTAAAGGTTCAACTTAAGATGTAAGTTGGATAATGCTCAGACCCAGGCTTGCCACCATCCCATACATGTTTATGAATATATAATTTAATGAATACATAATAATTTATAACATGATTACACCATTTTCAAAATAAAGCCCAGCTTTAGGATAGTGTTGTATTTAACTAAGGCAACCTCTACACTACGATAAGAAAGTTCCCTCCTGATCTGTCCCAAGTCCTAAACATATGGTCAATTTTAATCTGATCAGAATCACTAGAGAGTTCAGAAGATGTGAAATATTTTAATCACAAATGGAAGTTCTTCAAAGCCATTGGGTGAAATGAATATGAAGTTGTATAAAAGATGTGTAAATGTGACTGAAATATTTTGATGATATAAGAAGGAGAAAAGGAAAGAAGGGTGTCTTTAGGATGCAAATTTAGAAAAACAGAACAAGGTTTGGGTTGCAGCTTGTATGGATTCTGGAGTATCAATATGCCTAGTGGCTTTGGTCCTTGGCCCCATGCAGTGTTGCACTCTGGAAAGAGCCTTTCAAATTCTTGGAGAATGTGGACACAGCAGAGGGGCAGCCTGGGAACCTCCCAGTGGTTTGGCATCTTTCTACTTTGCACATGTGACTTGGAGTGAGAAGCAGATGAACCTCCTTGTTCATATGATATCATCACAGCCTTCTTTGGAGAGTTTTCAAGTAGATGCCACTCTTATGAGAATAAACAGAGCTACCTTAAGAAATCATTGGCCATCCTGTATATCATGAGTTTCCATTTTCAAAGATAGTGCCATGAGTTCCACCATGACATATTGTCTGTTGACTCACTTAAATACCATCTCCTCAAGCTTTAATTTTGTGTTCCATAAAATACCCAGTTACTCCAAGTTGCCCTAGGACTAAGGTTGGAAAATTTTACATGGATTCCATTTTTAGAGAATTACCATTTATATCACTGAATTGATGATCAGCATTTTTCAAACTTATTTGTCACTGTATAAAACCAATGAATAACATTTAGCAGTACTAATGTTTGGGATACTTGATACTTAAGTTTGGGATTGTTATGTTGTTTCAAATAGAGAATGCATATCCTTTCTAGTGTGGAAGACACAATAAGGGCTCAAAAAAGTACAATGATTATTACGAAGCTTAGTTGAAGGTCCTGCTGTATCCTGAGAAATGAACACTTAAAGAAGACTACAGCTGGATCTCCCAGCGGCTGCTGGGTGACACTATGGGAGGGAAGATGCTTGTTTCATCCTTTTCTTCTTACATGGTAGGACATTTGGGGCCAGTGGATGAGGTGATGTGAATCCAGATGCTGACTGGCTACAGCTGACAGCCTACAGGATACTCAGGCTCACCAGTTTCTGGCAGGGCAGGCAGGATGCACCACCTCTGGTACTCAGTCCCAGGTGTGTACACCAGCTGAACCAGGACACAACTCTGGTTTACTCCGAGTTGCTGTGATGTCCTGCTGGAAGGATATAGGGTGCCATTAGAATCCTGTCATCCTACACTGTGACTTCTTCAACTCCCAAGATCTCTGAGCCCTGACTCAAGGTCTTGGCACCCACAAACCTTATTTTCGAAAGAAGCATGGTCAGGCTAAGAAAGAGACTCTCACAGAAGTTTCATTTAAATGAGAAATAGATGCTACTCTGGTCTGAATCCATAGCAATGTACAGACATGGCTCTCCAACCCTTCTTCCTCAGTTACTAATGTTACAGTGTTACATATGGCATTTATATGGCATTTATACCATGAAATAAAATTGGGGTGTTCTGATACGCTATTCTCACCCTTGTAGAAAAGAAAAGTAGAGCTAGCTTTACCAGGGATCTTTCTGCCTTTATCAAGATCTTAGTCCCTATCTAATGTTCTTCAATGCAACATGGACCACTCCCCTCACACAGGGCACATCTAGTGGGGGCCAACTCACTGGGCTCTTATTATGCTCTGTGGTTCCTAGATGGCTGACTCCATTGCTCTGCCCAAGGACAGGTAGTCCATCATGGGGTAAGGGTCCAGGGGAGGAAAGCTGCTCAGTTCAGAGCAGTAAAGAAGCAGAAACTTGAGTGTAGACGTGATGAGATTTTTCAAAGCCACAAAGTGATTACAGATTTTCAGACTCAAAATGAAAAGACCACTGAAGTGTCCTACAGATTTTAAATTCTAAAAAAGAAAATATTAGTTTCCAAAACTCACTGAAACAAAAGCCCTTTCAGAGTTCTTTCTTATTCATATTATGAAACTGAGAAAGGCCCTGGAGGCCCATAATGAGATAACCACTGGGTGGTTGTCTGGCTCTGACCTCACAAAGAGCCATTGTGACATTGTGAGGTTTGGGTTTTTTTTTTTTTTTTTTTTTTTGGTTTTTTTTGTTTGTTTGTTTTTGGTATCAGGGATTGAATTCAGAGGCACTCAACCCCTGAGCCACATCCCCAGCCCTTCATTGTATTTAGGGATAGAGTCTCACTGTACTGAGGCTGGCTTTGAACTCATGATCCTCCTGTCTCAGCCTCCCGAATGGCTGGGATGACAGGCTTGTGAGGGAATTTCAAACTGCAGGTATATAAGAGCATGGCCGCATCTGGTGTTTTGTTAATAAATACAGGAAGCTCTTGGTGGTAACCTATCAGACTCCCAGATTGTTAGCATGTTTGTTGGTGGCTAGTGACTGGTGGTTGTGGTCTTTGAATATTGTAGGTTTTTTAAATTTTTATTCATTTATTTTTTGCTTTTGTTTTTTGGCTTTAGTTTAGTAGAAACTTAGGACAATGTGCTTTCTTAGTGCCATAGTAAGCTCCTAGCATTGCAATAGTGAAATAGCTACAAGAATGTTTCTATCCCTGTAAGTTTCCAGGACATAAACAACAATGCCTCTTCCTGATTATGAGGCCCTACATCATAAACTTCCTGTTCCATCTCTGGGTCATCCTTTTCTCCATCAGAACGCAGTGTTCCACCTGATGCCAGCTTTCTCTCAATATCTATGTGTCTTTTTTTTTTTAATTCCACCATTGCCCCTCACTAGTTTCTCAGGTTTAGCAGTGCAGGTCTTTGTATTCATGTACATGGAAACTTTTCCACTGATACAATGTTAGTAATGTAATATAAATCTATTTTCAAATACCTTAGTACTATGGAGGACATTTCAAGCAGTTCCCATGCACTGCAGGGAGCAGTGTAGCATTTCCTGTTATTTGATGGTGGTTTTATGTAGTAGATGAAAGACACTCTGCTCTTTCTACCTGTGAATAAACATAGTTTTACAAGCTTGATGAAATTACAGGACACACATTTTTCCACATCTTTAAGAGGATTTAATAATACATAGTAATTAAGAGTTTGGTCCAGTACAGTGGAAGTCCAAGGAGAAAATCTATTTTCAAAAATGGAAGGTCAGGGCAATTCACAAGCCCTCAGAAATGTAATGGAGAGTCAGAATCTATAAATTGGGGAGTTTTGCTGTCTTTAGAGTATTCTAAGAACAAAAAGCTTTTAGATTTCTAGGTTAGGTTGTGAGAATAGAGAGGCAGTTCCCATATTATTAGTGCTAAGTTTCAATCAACTGCCTTCTGAGCCCAACTTTCTTAACAAATGACCCTGTTACATAGTACACTGTAGAACTGGCCAGTTTTTAAAGGCTGAACATATCCTCTGAAGAACTCCTCTGAAGAGTCAGATGCAACCATAAATCTCTCTACTGAAGGAATGAACATGTTGAACTCCTACTATGTACTGTGAGTGCTCTGTATGAATAACTGAGTTTTACAGAGTTGAAGTAGTTGGTCAAGGTCACACATCAACCCAGGTTCTTAACAATCATCTTATTAAAATATACCTTATCCAAAGCACAGTTTTATTACTCTCAGGAGATAGAGAATTTCAGTGTCAGAAGTTGAGAGGTTCCTGTAGCTAGCTATAGCATATACATTCACTCTTGCATTCATTAATATGCTGTCAGATATTATGGAGAGATGCCTATGTACCAAGCACTGTGCTAATGTTAATTAGAAGCTCAAATCTGCTAGCTTTTGTCTTTCTAGCATGTCATTGGGAAGAGGAGGCTCTGGGTTTCTCTGGAGGGGTCTTTCTGTCTCTAGAGATCAGGATGGGGCTCTTGGTTCAGTGTGGTTTGTGTCATAAATGGATCAGGGTGGGGTCTTGGTTCAGCTTGGTTTGTGCCCTTTTAAGGAGATCTGTGTGGGGCCCTGGATCACCTTGACTTGTGCCCTTATAAGGAGATCATGGAGGGGCCCTGGTTTAGAATGGCATGTGTCCTTATAAGGAGATCAGGACAAGGCCTTTGGTTCGCTGTGGCTTTTGTCCTTATAAGGACAAAAGGATGGACCCTTGGGTCAGCATGTCTTGTGTCCTTATAAGAAGAACATCACAAGCTTTTATTTAATATGCCTTGCTTCTTTGATTATCTTTCCTCCTATTTAGTTCAGGATAGTGGTGAAGCATTTCAATTCCCTAACCTCTCATGTTGGGTATGCTCTACAAGGACTTCCTTGTGTTTCCCATGGGGGTTCCATTTAACATGAGAAAGAGATGCCACTCTGGTGTGAATCTTTACCAACATGACTTCAGTAGTACACAGATGAGGCTTCTGTACCTCTTCTACACCTCTCCTTCATTCATTCATGTTACAGTGTTATATATGCTATTTATTTGATACTATAGAAGAAAACTGGGGTGCTTTCATATTATTCTCTTATGTCTTGTAGAAAACAAAATTAGCACTAGCTTTTTTTTAATAATTGTCACAAATTTATTTTACCAGGTTTCTTTCTGTCTCCATCAAGATGTGAGTTCCTATCTAATATTAATCCTTCAGTGCAACATTAAGGACTCCCCTCACACAGGACACATCTAGTGGGGACCAATTCCATGGGTTCTGGTTTATCATGTGCTCTGGTTTGAATGTAGGTATCCCTCCAAAATTCCTGTATTCAGTTCAGCCTCAATGTAACAGGATTGAGAGCTGGTTAGGCCAGAAAGCCCCAACCCCAGGGATGGGATGTGCACATTACAAGAGCTTCTCCAGTATGTGCAAGAGCCTGGTTCACTTCCCAGAACTGCACAAGTGTGGGCACACACACACACACACACACACACACACACAATTTCATTTATCAATCTGTGCAGTGATGTATGGGTATATTTTAATTATCTCTCTTGTCTCTTTGACCAAAATATACAACAAGAACAACTTGGAGGAGGAGAAGATTCTGTGGGGCCAACAGTTCCAGAGGTCTCAGTTTCTAGATGGCTGACTCCATTTCTCTGCCCAAGGACAGGTAGTCCATCATGGAGTAAGGGCCCAGTGGAGGAAAGATGCTCAGTCCAGAGCAATAAAAAGCAGAAATCTTGAGCATAGATAGAATGAGGCCATTCAAAGTCACAAAGCGATTACAGATTTTCAGACTCAAAATGAAAAGACCACTGAATATTGTACAAATTTTAAATTCTAAACAAGTAAATATCAGTCTCAAACCCACTGAAGCAAAAAACCTTCCAGGGTCCTTTCTTGTTCTATTATGAAAGTTGGAAAGTTATTATGAAAGTTGGAAAGGTCCTGGAGGCCCAAAAGTGAGATGACCCCTGGGGGTTATGCCTGGGTGTGCCCGACTCATTTCTGGCTCTGACCTCGCAGGAGCCACTGTGAGGCGATCTCAAACTGTGGGTATATAAGAGAGTGGCCGTGGCTGGGTTTTTTGTCCATAAGTACAGGAAGCTCTTGGTGGTGACCTGTCGGACTCCCAGATAGTTAGAGCGTTTGGTGGCGGTTGGTGGTTGGTGATTGGTGGCTGGTTGTGGTCTTTGGATATTGGGTTTTTTGATTTGGGTTTCTTTTTCTCCCTTTTGTTTTCTTTGCTTTCATTTTCTGGTTTTTTGTTTTAGTTTTTTGTTTTGGTTTATTATATTTTTTTTAGTTTATCTAGCATCCTTGTTCCTGTTTAGGATGAGAGATCAGTGTAGTCAGAGCAGAGTAGAGCTGCAGGAGCAGAGCTCTTGCTCTGAGCCTGCCTTCACGGACCATTATATGGTCCTGCAGGACATTGGGGAAGGGGGCTTCGCCCAGTTGAAACTTGCCCGCCATCTTCTTACTGGGACACAGGTTGCAGTGAAGGTCTTGGCCAAAGGAGCCACGAAATTCACCTTGCAATCTGAACCAGAGATGATGGCGGAATTGGACCACCCAAATGTGATCCATCTCTTTCAGGTCATGGAGACCCAGAAATACCTCTACCTCATCATGGAGCACGCAGGTGGGGGAGAGCTTTGGGATTTCATCCCAACAACTGGCATGGAGGAGGAGGAGGCCCGCAGAATGTTTAGGCAGATCGGGCAGGCTGTGCAGTACTGCCACCAGAAGGGCATCGTGCACCTGGACCTGAAGCCGGAGAACGTGATGGTGGATGACGAACGCAATGTGAAGCTCATTGACTTTGGCCTGAGCACCAGAGTCACAGCTGGAAAGAAGCTGAATAAATTCTTTGGCACTCTCCTCTATGTTCCCCCAGAAATTATCTGTCATCAAGAATATGAGGGCCCCCCGGCAGACATCTGGAGCTTGGGTGTGGTCCTCTATTCAATGCTCACAGGGATATGGCCGTTTGAGGCAAGCACCGATAGCAAGCTGAAGAAACTCATCAGGTTGGGCAGGTACATCATTCCTTCACATGTCTCCAAGGAAGCCAAGAGCCTCATTCGAGAGATACTCAAAGTGGACCCCAAGCAGAGGCCCACCATAGACCAGGTAATGGGGCACCCGTGGCTGACCCAGGGAGAGGAAGCTTCACCCAGTTCTCCTTGTGAGGTACTCCCCAAACTCCCAGACCTCACAATCTTGAAAACTATGATCAACATGGGTTATGACCACTATAACACCTGGGTGTCCGTGGTGAGAAGGAAATTCAATGATGCAATGGCCACTTACCGCATCCTCCAGCACCAGAGCACCCAAGGGGAGGCCTCCACAGCCCAGGTGAAGCCCAAGCATTACCCAGGCCCTAAGGATCCTCCCTGGGTCTGCCACAAGAAGTTTCCCAGTGAGCCTGCCCTTCCCTTGCCCTGTGAGCAGCAGCAGCAGCCTGCTAGAAGTGCCAGCATGCCCACCATCACACGCCGCTTCCTCAAGGACACACTGCCTCCCAGCCTAGCCTCCCAGCCTGACCCAGTGCCCAGCCCCTCACCCTCCCAAGAGACCTCCACAAGGCAACCCCCAGACAGAATCCCGGGTTGGAAGAGGGTGAGGAGGAGGATTGTCAAATGCCTCCGGCAGCTATGCTGCATACCCTGCTTCCGAGGGCCACTCTCCAGAAAGAGAGTGGTTCCCGTGGAAACGCCCAACCCAGACAGACAGAACTGATGGACAGCAGGAAGATGCTAAGCTGTGCGGCTGCTGACATCATGGTGTGTAAGTGAGGTGTGCTGACGGGCTCAGGCTTCTCCACCCAGAGCCAGGCAGGAGCACATCTGCATCCACCAGAAGACTCCTCTGCCCCCACCTGCGAAGACACATCCTAAGAGACTTTTCTCTGTGGAACACATCATAGAGACTTTTCCTGGGACACTTCCTTCCCCCTGTCCTGCTCTTTGTCCTTTCTTCCATGCTTTGGGAGAAATTTATTTTCATTTTCTTTTTTAACATTGTATCATTGTTTTTTAACATTGTATAATAAATTGTTTCAAAGATTTAAAAAATTGCGGGTTTTGTTTTTTTTAGAGAAAGGCCTAAGGACTAGAGCCAGAGCCCAGTAGCTATCCTCTCCAAGGCCTGGACCACAGTGCCTCCCTCTACTACTCATTATATAGTCGCTCAACTTGAGCCAGGGTAGATGGGGAGTCACTTGCCTCAAGCCAATGTAAATTGATGGAGTATAGATGGAGATGCTCCCCTTGAGACAGTGTAGACTTGATTCACTTTGAGCTGGTCACTTCGTGGGACAGTGGGTTGCACAGGAGGCTTCCTGAACCTTCCAGCCCTGCCCTTAAATTTATAACAAAAACTACTTTTAGTAAAAGTATTAGTAAGTACGCCTCAGATCATAATTTAATGTGAATATAACTTCTCCAACCAAGTTTACCCAGAAAATTGCTTTCAAGATGCAAATATAGCTGTGACAATTTTATTTTGTTAACACTGAAGCTTTGTCCCAGGGCTTCATCCCAGCGTTTCATACACTGACTTACAGAACACTCACGACCACTCACGTATAATCAAATCAAGCCTTTATTGAAGCACACCGGTGGCGGCTGACCAGAACAATTGCAAGTGCACTCCTTATAAGCCTGAAAACTGCAAAAGGGATGTTCAGGGGGTCTAGCCAATGCAAGCAAGCCAGGTTACAGAAGCAGGACAGTGCAGTCAAAGGAGGGAAGCCTAACCAATCACAGCCCAGTCACCCCTAGTTATACAAACAATGTCCCATTAGGTAGTTCCTTATTCTTATTCTATAGCAAAAGAAAAAGAACATCTTGCCCCAGTCATGACTCTTCTACTTTGGCATGGTTGTTTTACAGGATGAAGTCATAAACCAAAATGGAGTGACATTTGCTTCTACTATCACAATTTTGGGGGATAGGAGCATTTAAAATAACTCCAAGTTTCATAGTTCAATTTTTAAAAACTTTAGTCTTATAATAACCTGGCTCTGTTAACAAATTTTGTCCAGAATGAAATGATTCCAAGGATGTCCTGAAGAGTTGGTCAGAAAGCAACCCTAGCATGGACCAATTATTTCAGTTGAGAATGTTGTTCGCTTATGAAGACCATGTAAAAGGTTTGTTTGTTGAGAATTTCTTGTTAACACTGAAGACTCTGGAAGCCAGGCTGTGTGAGCTATAATTCCTGATTTAACCTCCAGTGCTTCACTTTCACAAATGTGAATATGAGCTGTAGTAAGTCCCTCAGAGAGGGCTAAAGGTTCAACTTAAGATGTAAGTTGGATAATGCTCAGACCCAGGCTTGCCACCATCCCATACATGTTTATGAATATATAATTTAATGAATACATAATAATTTATAACATGATTACACCATTTTCAAAATAAAGCCCAGCTTTA
This sequence comes from Urocitellus parryii, assembly GCF_045843805.1. Lineage (NCBI taxonomy): Eukaryota > Metazoa > Chordata > Mammalia > Rodentia > Sciuridae > Urocitellus > Urocitellus parryii. The sequence goes on along the minus strand of NC_135535.1, from coordinate 188,197,790 downwards.
GGATAGTGTTGTATTTAACTAAGGCAACCTCTACACTACGATAAGAAAGTTCCCTCCTGATCTGTCCCAAGTCCTAAACATATGGTCAATTTTAATCTGATCAGAATCACTAGAGAGTTCAGAAGATGTGAAATATTTTAATCACAAATGGAAGTTCTTCAAAGCCATTGGGTGAAATGAATATGAAGTTGTATAAAAGATGTGTAAATGTGACTGAAATATTTTGATGATATAAGAAGGAGAAAAGGAAAGAAGGGTGTCTTTAGGATGCAAATTTAGAAAAACAGAACAAGGTTTGGGTTGCAGCTTGTATGGATTCTGGAGTATCAATATGCCTAGTGGCTTTGGTCCTTGGCCCCATGCAGTGTTGCACTCTGGAAAGAGCCTTTCAAATTCTTGGAGAATGTGGACACAGCAGAGGGGCAGCCTGGGAACCTCCCAGTGGTTTGGCATCTTTCTACTTTGCACATGTGACTTGGAGTGAGAAGCAGATGAACCTCCTTGTTCATATGATATCATCACAGCCTTCTTTGGAGAGTTTTCAAGTAGATGCCACTCTTATGAGAATAAACAGAGCTACCTTAAGAAATCATTGGCCATCCTGTATATCATGAGTTTCCATTTTCAAAGATAGTGCCATGAGTTCCACCATGACATATTGTCTGTTGACTCACTTAAATACCATCTCCTCAAGCTTTAATTTTGTGTTCCATAAAATACCCAGTTACTCCAAGTTGCCCTAGGACTAAGGTTGGAAAATTTTACATGGATTCCATTTTTAGAGAATTACCATTTATATCACTGAATTGATGATCAGCATTTTTCAAACTTATTTGTCACTGTATAAAACCAATGAATAACATTTAGCAGTACTAATGTTTGGGATACTTGATACTTAAGTTTGGGATTGTTATGTTGTTTCAAATAGAGAATGCATATCCTTTCTAGTGTGGAAGACACAATAAGGGCTCAAAAAAGTACAATGATTATTACGAAGCTTAGTTGAAGGTCCTGCTGTATCCTGAGAAATGAACACTTAAAGAAGACTACAGCTGGATCTCCCAGCGGCTGCTGGGTGACACTATGGGAGGGAAGATGCTTGTTTCATCCTTTTCTTCTTACATGGTAGGACATTTGGGGCCAGTGGATGAGGTGATGTGAATCCAGATGCTGACTGGCTACAGCTGACAGCCTACAGGATACTCAGGCTCACCAGTTTCTGGCAGGGCAGGCAGGATGCACCACCTCTGGTACTCAGTCCCAGGTGTGTACACCAGCTGAACCAGGACACAACTCTGGTTTACTCCGAGTTGCTGTGATGTCCTGCTGGAAGGATATAGGGTGCCATTAGAATCCTGTCATCCTACACTGTGACTTCTTCAACTCCCAAGATCTCTGAGCCCTGACTCAAGGTCTTGGCACCCACAAACCTTATTTTCGAAAGAAGCATGGTCAGGCTAAGAAAGAGACTCTCACAGAAGTTTCATTTAAATGAGAAATAGATGCTACTCTGGTCTGAATCCATAGCAATGTACAGACATGGCTCTCCAACCCTTCTTCCTCAGTTACTAATGTTACAGTGTTACATATGGCATTTATATGGCATTTATACCATGAAATAAAATTGGGGTGTTCTGATACGCTATTCTCACCCTTGTAGAAAAGAAAAGTAGAGCTAGCTTTACCAGGGATCTTTCTGCCTTTATCAAGATCTTAGTCCCTATCTAATGTTCTTCAATGCAACATGGACCACTCCCCTCACACAGGGCACATCTAGTGGGGGCCAACTCACTGGGCTCTTATTATGCTCTGTGGTTCCTAGATGGCTGACTCCATTGCTCTGCCCAAGGACAGGTAGTCCATCATGGGGTAAGGGTCCAGGGGAGGAAAGCTGCTCAGTTCAGAGCAGTAAAGAAGCAGAAACTTGAGTGTAGACGTGATGAGATTTTTCAAAGCCACAAAGTGATTACAGATTTTCAGACTCAAAATGAAAAGACCACTGAAGTGTCCTACAGATTTTAAATTCTAAAAAAGAAAATATTAGTTTCCAAAACTCACTGAAACAAAAGCCCTTTCAGAGTTCTTTCTTATTCATATTATGAAACTGAGAAAGGCCCTGGAGGCCCATAATGAGATAACCACTGGGTGGTTGTCTGGCTCTGACCTCACAAAGAGCCATTGTGACATTGTGAGGTTTGGGTTTTTTTTTTTTTTTTTTTTTTTGGTTTTTTTTGTTTGTTTGTTTTTGGTATCAGGGATTGAATTCAGAGGCACTCAACCCCTGAGCCACATCCCCAGCCCTTCATTGTATTTAGGGATAGAGTCTCACTGTACTGAGGCTGGCTTTGAACTCATGATCCTCCTGTCTCAGCCTCCCGAATGGCTGGGATGACAGGCTTGTGAGGGAATTTCAAACTGCAGGTATATAAGAGCATGGCCGCATCTGGTGTTTTGTTAATAAATACAGGAAGCTCTTGGTGGTAACCTATCAGACTCCCAGATTGTTAGCATGTTTGTTGGTGGCTAGTGACTGGTGGTTGTGGTCTTTGAATATTGTAGGTTTTTTAAATTTTTATTCATTTATTTTTTGCTTTTGTTTTTTGGCTTTAGTTTAGTAGAAACTTAGGACAATGTGCTTTCTTAGTGCCATAGTAAGCTCCTAGCATTGCAATAGTGAAATAGCTACAAGAATGTTTCTATCCCTGTAAGTTTCCAGGACATAAACAACAATGCCTCTTCCTGATTATGAGGCCCTACATCATAAACTTCCTGTTCCATCTCTGGGTCATCCTTTTCTCCATCAGAACGCAGTGTTCCACCTGATGCCAGCTTTCTCTCAATATCTATGTGTCTTTTTTTTTTTAATTCCACCATTGCCCCTCACTAGTTTCTCAGGTTTAGCAGTGCAGGTCTTTGTATTCATGTACATGGAAACTTTTCCACTGATACAATGTTAGTAATGTAATATAAATCTATTTTCAAATACCTTAGTACTATGGAGGACATTTCAAGCAGTTCCCATGCACTGCAGGGAGCAGTGTAGCATTTCCTGTTATTTGATGGTGGTTTTATGTAGTAGATGAAAGACACTCTGCTCTTTCTACCTGTGAATAAACATAGTTTTACAAGCTTGATGAAATTACAGGACACACATTTTTCCACATCTTTAAGAGGATTTAATAATACATAGTAATTAAGAGTTTGGTCCAGTACAGTGGAAGTCCAAGGAGAAAATCTATTTTCAAAAATGGAAGGTCAGGGCAATTCACAAGCCCTCAGAAATGTAATGGAGAGTCAGAATCTATAAATTGGGGAGTTTTGCTGTCTTTAGAGTATTCTAAGAACAAAAAGCTTTTAGATTTCTAGGTTAGGTTGTGAGAATAGAGAGGCAGTTCCCATATTATTAGTGCTAAGTTTCAATCAACTGCCTTCTGAGCCCAACTTTCTTAACAAATGACCCTGTTACATAGTACACTGTAGAACTGGCCAGTTTTTAAAGGCTGAACATATCCTCTGAAGAACTCCTCTGAAGAGTCAGATGCAACCATAAATCTCTCTACTGAAGGAATGAACATGTTGAACTCCTACTATGTACTGTGAGTGCTCTGTATGAATAACTGAGTTTTACAGAGTTGAAGTAGTTGGTCAAGGTCACACATCAACCCAGGTTCTTAACAATCATCTTATTAAAATATACCTTATCCAAAGCACAGTTTTATTACTCTCAGGAGATAGAGAATTTCAGTGTCAGAAGTTGAGAGGTTCCTGTAGCTAGCTATAGCATATACATTCACTCTTGCATTCATTAATATGCTGTCAGATATTATGGAGAGATGCCTATGTACCAAGCACTGTGCTAATGTTAATTAGAAGCTCAAATCTGCTAGCTTTTGTCTTTCTAGCATGTCATTGGGAAGAGGAGGCTCTGGGTTTCTCTGGAGGGGTCTTTCTGTCTCTAGAGATCAGGATGGGGCTCTTGGTTCAGTGTGGTTTGTGTCATAAATGGATCAGGGTGGGGTCTTGGTTCAGCTTGGTTTGTGCCCTTTTAAGGAGATCTGTGTGGGGCCCTGGATCACCTTGACTTGTGCCCTTATAAGGAGATCATGGAGGGGCCCTGGTTTAGAATGGCATGTGTCCTTATAAGGAGATCAGGACAAGGCCTTTGGTTCGCTGTGGCTTTTGTCCTTATAAGGACAAAAGGATGGACCCTTGGGTCAGCATGTCTTGTGTCCTTATAAGAAGAACATCACAAGCTTTTATTTAATATGCCTTGCTTCTTTGATTACCTTTCCTCCTATTTAGTTCAGGATAGTGGTGAAGCATTTCAATTCCCTAACCTCTCATGTTGGGTATGCTCTACAAGGACTTCCTTGTGTTTCCCATGGGGGTTCCATTTAACATGAGAAAGAGATGCCACTCTGGTGTGAATCTTTACCAACATGACTTCAGTAGTACACAGATGAGGCTTCTGTACCTCTTCTACACCTCTCCTTCATTCATTCATGTTACAGTGTTATATATGCTATTTATTTGATACTATAGAAGAAAACTGGGGTGCTTTCATATTATTCTCTTATGTCTTGTAGAAAACAAAATTAGCACTAGCTTTTTTTAATAATTGTCACAAATTTATTTTACCAGGTTTCTTTCTGTCTCCATCAAGATGTGAGTTCCTTTCTAATATTAATCCTTCAGTGCAACATGAAGGACTCTCCTCACACAGGACACATCTAGTGGGGACCAATTTCATGGGTTCTGGTTTATCATGTGCTCTGGTTTGAATGTAGGTATCCCTCCAAAATTCCTGTATTCAGTTCAGCCTCAATGTAACAGGATTGAGAGCTGGTTAGGCCAGAAAGCCCCAACCCCAGGGATGGGATGTGCACATTACAAGAGCTTCTCCAGTATGTGCAAGAGCCTGGTTCACTTCCCAGAACTGCACAAGTGTGGGCACACACACACACACACACACACACACACACAATTTCATTTATCAATCTGTGCAGTGATGTATGGGTATATTTTAATTATCTCTCTTGTCTCTTTGACCAAAATATACAACAAGAACAACTTGGAGGAGGAGAAGATTCTGTGGGGCCAACAGTTCCAGAGGTCTCAGTTTCTAGATGGCTGACTCCATTTCTCTGCCCAAGGACAGGTAGTCCATCATGGAGTAAGGGCCCAGTGGAGGAAAGATGCTCAGTCCAGAGCAATAAAAAGCAGAAATCTTGAGCATAGATAGAATGAGGCCATTCAAAGTCACAAAGCGATTACAGATTTTCAGACTCAAAATGAAAAGACCACTGAATATTGTACAAATTTTAAATTCTAAACAAGTAAATATCAGTCTCAAACCCACTGAAGCAAAAAACCTTCCAGGGTCCTTTCTTGTTCTATTATGAAAGTTGGAAAGTTATTATGAAAGTTGGAAAGGTCCTGGAGGCCCAAAAGTGAGATGACCCCTGGGGGTTATGCCTGGGTGTGCCCGACTCATTTCTGGCTCTGACCTCGCAGGAGCCACTGTGAGGCGATCTCAAACTGTGGGTATATAAGAGAGTGGCCGTGGCTGGGTTTTTTGTCCATAAGTACAGGAAGCTCTTGGTGGTGACCTGTCGGACTCCCAGATAGTTAGAGCGTTTGGTGGCGGTTGGTGGTTGGTGATTGGTGGCTGGTTGTGGTCTTTGGATATTGGGTTTTTTGATTTGGGTTTCTTTTTCTCCCTTTTGTTTTCTTTGCTTTCATTTTCTGGTTTTTTGTTTTAGTTTTTTGTTTTGGTTTATTATATTTTTTTTAGTTTATCTAGCATCCTTGTTCCTGTTTAGGATGAGAGATCAGTGTAGTCAGAGCAGAGTAGAGCTGCAGGAGCAGAGCTCTTGCTCTGAGCCTGCCTTCACGGACCATTATATGGTCCTGCAGGACATTGGGGAAGGGGGCTTCGCCCAGTTGAAACTTGCCCGCCATCTTCTTACTGGGACACAGGTTGCAGTGAAGGTCTTGGCCAAAGGAGCCACGAAATTCACCTTGCAATCTGAACCAGAGATGATGGCGGAATTGGACCACCCAAATGTGATCCATCTCTTTCAGGTCATGGAGACCCAGAAATACCTCTACCTCATCATGGAGCACGCAGGTGGGGGAGAGCTTTGGGATTTCATCCCAACAACTGGCATGGAGGAGGAGGAGGCCCGCAGAATGTTTAGGCAGATCGGGCAGGCTGTGCAGTACTGCCACCAGAAGGGCATCGTGCACCTGGACCTGAAGCCGGAGAACGTGATGGTGGATGACGAACGCAATGTGAAGCTCATTGACTTTGGCCTGAGCACCAGAGTCACAGCTGGAAAGAAGCTGAATAAATTCTTTGGCACTCTCCTCTATGTTCCCCCAGAAATTATCTGTCATCAAGAATATGAGGGCCCCCCGGCAGACATCTGGAGCTTGGGTGTGGTCCTCTATTCAATGCTCACAGGGATATGGCCGTTTGAGGCAAGCACCGATAGCAAGCTGAAGAAACTCATCAGGTTGGGCAGGTACATCATTCCTTCACATGTCTCCAAGGAAGCCAAGAGCCTCATCCGAGAGATACTCAAAGTGGACCCCAAGCAGAGGCCCACCATAGACCAGGTAATGGGGCACCCGTGGCTGACCCAGGGAGAGGAAGCTTCACCCAGTTCTCCTTGTGAGGTACTCCCCAAACTCCCAGACCTCACAATCTTGAAAACTATGATCAACATGGGTTATGACCACTATAACACCTGGGTGTCCGTGGTGAGAAGGAAATTCAATGATGCAATGGCCACTTACCGCATCCTCCAGCACCAGAGCACCCAAGGGGAGGCCTCCACAGCCCAGGTGAAGCCCAAGCATTACCCAGGCCCTAAGGATCCTCCCTGGGTCTGCCACAAGAAGTTTCCCAGTGAGCCTGCCCTTCCCTTGCCCTGTGAGCAGCAGCAGCAGCCTGCTAGAAGTGCCAGCATGCCCACCATCACACGCCGCTTCCTCAAGGACACACTGCCTCCCAGCCTAGCCTCCCAGCCTGACCCAGTGCCCAGCCCCTCACCCTCCCAAGAGACCTCCACAAGGCAACCCCCAGACAGAATCCCGGGTTGGAAGAGGGTGAGGAGGAGGATTGTCAAATGCCTCCGGCAGCTATGCTGCATACCCTGCTTCCGAGGGCCACTCTCCAGAAAGAGAGTGGTTCCCGTGGAAACGCCCAACCCAGACAGACAGAACTGATGGACAGCAGGAAGATGCTAAGCTGTGCGGCTGCTGACATCATGGTGTGTAAGTGAGGTGTGCTGACGGGCTCAGGCTTCTCCACCCAGAGCCAGGCAGGAGCACATCTGCATCCACCAGAAGACTCCTCTGCCCCCACCTGCGAAGACACATCCTAAGAGACTTTTCTCTGTGGAACACATCATAGAGACTTTTCCTGGGACACTTCCTTCCCCCTGTCCTGCTCTTTGTCCTTTCTTCCATGCTTTGGGAGAAATTTATTTTCATTTTCTTTTTTAACATTGTATCATTGTTTTTTAACATTGTATAATAAATTGTTTCAAAGATTTAAAAAATTGCGGGTTTTGTTTTTTTTAGAGAAAGGCCTAAGGACTAGAGCCAGAGCCCAGTAGCTATCCTCTCCAAGGCCTGGACCACAGTGCCTCCCTCTACTACTCACTATATAGTCGCTCAACTTGAGCCAGGGTAGATGGGGAGTCACTTGCCTTAAGCCAATGTAAATTGGGACTTGCTCCCCCTGATGGAGTATAGATGGAGATGCTCCCCTTGAGACAGTGTAGACTTGATTCACTTTGAGCTGGTCACTCTGGCCATAAGGAAAACTTTTCCTGGTCTTCTGCCCCCTACTGTAATGTACATAGCAAGAAACAATGGTTGAAACAACTGAGATTCTCACCTGTGAATCTCAAAGGTTTCTCCCCTCACTTTCTTTCTCAACAACTCTCATAGGATATCTTCAGGTTGATTTTCGATCAAGCAGTGCTGGCCAAATACCCCAGTGACATATACCTTGTATGAGCTGAATTGCACTCTCCTGGACTCACTCCTCCCAAACACTCCCCTCCCCATCCCATCAGATTCTTTCGTAGCCATTGAAAGAAGGACATTTTACATGGAATGCCTAGTTCCCCTTGTTCACATATTAAGCCCTTACAAGTCTGGAGGCATTCTCCCCATTGTTGTTTTTGTGCTCCATGAAAAATTCCAGTACTGCCACTCATCTCAATTCTCACAGGAGTCCTGAAGTTGTGCTACCCCGGTGCATCATTTATTGGGATCTTGCAAACCAGCAGCCTCTGCTTTGCTGAGATCAGGGAATCAGGAGCCATGGAAGGAAGTAGTATATTGAGGCAGAAGATGTAAATTTACATGTCCACTTCTTTGTTACCACATTCCTCATGGCACCCCTTGGTTCTATGACACCCTTCACTCTCAGAGGTATAGGGTTGAGAGAGGAATTAATTGTAATATGTGACTATTTCTGTCCAGATATATATCTGTATTCTGAAGTTTATGAGAAGTATTATATCTCTATTGAACAGAAGATACCTGCATTCCCATGTTTGTCACAACCCTTTTTACAATAGCTCAGATATGGAGTCAGTCCATGTGCTCATCAACAGATACATGATAAGAAAAATATGCCATATATATGTAACAGAGTATTATCCAGCCATGAAAAATGAAATACTGTCTTCTGAATCAAGGAAGGCAATCGGAGAACATTATATTAAATGAAATAAGTCAGGCACAGGCAACTACTACGTGTTCTCTCCAATATGTGGAATATAAATAGCAAACAAAAATCTACCTGAAAATGGAATAGAGATTATGAGGGACGATTATGAGGGACTGGAAAGTGTGCTGGGGAAATGGAAGAGGGTAGAGAGAGATGATAGACACAGGCTGTATGCATTTATGAAAATATCACCACGAATCCCATTAATACATAAAATTAATGTTAATAAATTATTTTTGTTATTTAAAAAATTGAAACGAGGTCATTCTTTCCCTGGAGACAATGAAGGACAAGTCACCATTTCAAGGAAGTTTCATTTCCTCATCAGAAGCTGAAATGCCTGGAATGAGATCTTTATTCTAAGATACCCATGCATGCCGCAGTCTGTCTGGGCACAATTCAGGAGCCACTTGTCAAAAGAAACTAACTTTATTTTTAGAACTACAAACGCCAAGCAAAACAGCTCCTCAGGAAAAAACCCTCAGAGCCCAACTGCCACCACTGGCTTCCACAAGCCTCTCACCCACACACAACCTCACCACCTCCCACAATCCTCCTGCTCTTGAGGCCAATTGGCTGGGTCGCATGGGCGGAGCCAAATAAGTCCCCCAATGAGCAGCTCCGTGGTCTGAAAGGGCAGGGAAACAGCCCAATGAGCAGCTCCGTGGAGGAGCCAATCAGCTAGATGTTGCTGGGGCCGCTGTGAGCCAATCATCAGCTGGCAGTCTGAAGGGCAGGGAAACAGCCCAATGAACATCACCGCAGAGGAGCCAATCAGCTAGATGTTGCTGGGGCCGCTGTGAGCCAATCATCAGCTGGCAGTCTGAAGGGCAGGAAAACAGCCCAATGAACATCACCACAGAGGAGCCAATCAGCTAGATGTTGCTGGGGCCACTGTGAGCCAATCATCAGCCGGCAGCTGGAAGTTTGCTGGCAGCTGGAAGTTTCCTGGGGCCCCTTTGGCTGTGGCTCTCAACATCTCCCCCTCTCTGTTTAAACGACAAGCATGTGGCATAGGGACCGTGCCTGCCTTAGGTTGTCCAGTACTACATATGGTCCTTACCCGTCTTCAGATGAGCTGACCTCAGGGCGTCAGCCTCCTGTCTTAGGTTGGTACCATTATAATTGGATCTTACCGGTCATTGACTACCTGTCCAGTATACAGCCACACCTGTGGAGAGGTACCAGTGTGGGGGGGTGAGGTTCTTTGCCTCACCTCTGTCCAAATGCCGCAGTCTGGCTGGGCACAATTCAGGAGCCACTTGTCAAAAGAAACTAACTTTATTTTTAGAACAACATCACCGCAGAGGAGCCAATCAGCTAGATGTTGCTGGGGCCACTGTGAGCCAATCATCAGCCGGCAGCTGGAAGTTTGCTGGCAGCTGGAAGTTTGCTGGGCCCCCTTTGGCTGTGGCTCTCAACAGTGAACGAACGACTTGAGGGTGGATCGTGTGTTGTTCCTCTGTCTTCTTCACAGACAGACTCAGCATAATGAAGTTTCTTACAAAAGAACCACTTTGGAGTCAATAAAAGATACTGATGATGTTTGGTGGGAACTCACAGACTGCAGCAGGAGGCAGTGTCAAGCTAGTTGACAGCCATCCCTTTGGAGATACGGAAATGAAACAGAGGTGCACAACGGGGTCCTGGTTCAAGGTTAAGTCTCTGCAGTATCTGGCCTTGATTAAGTGCCCCAGTGTCGTGTTCTGCCAGTTCCATGAGTAGGTTGGAGCCCAAAAGTCACTGGAAGGCTGGTTAAGTGCAAGTTCCCTGCACAAGTTGGACTCAGTGGAGCCTGGGCAGAGTCCAGAAATCTTCCCGTGGTGACCAGAGGACCACGCTTTGAGAAAGATTCCATCCCACCACACAATTCTTCTCCTTCCTCTGAGCAATGGCACCCTGGTGAGATCCTGATCTGGCCAAGCATCCCTTCCTCTAACTTTAATGTAATTTTATGAACAAGACAAACAGCTGGGGAGGTCTGAGAAAAATATTTCAGTGAAATCACACCAGCCTTCCCCAGAAGAAAGGTCGAAGTGCTGAGAATTAAGTACCAATGCTTCCTTTCCCGGAGTCCAGTACAGAAGGACGTTAATAGAGTCATGAAGAGATGATAATGTAACCTTTAGGCTTAAGACATTCTGTACTGAGCAAACGAAACCGAGAAGAAAAGAAATCTTGCCCACCCAGCTTCCCTCACCACTCCGAGCCTCCCAAAGGCCATCAGTGAGCCGGGAATTACCAGGGAAGAAAACTAAATGCACATGTCCCCAAACTCACCTAACGAGGCCCAGGCTACTGAGCAAGTACTCAAATCAGAAACAAGAAATGTGGCCCAGGAACACCAGCAGCTGCGTGTAGCATGCAGAAAGGGGGAGGGTGAGTCCTGGATCCATAGCCAGGCTGATGACCCCAGAATGAAAGCAGACAGTAAATTCAAATAAGGAAAAGCAGAGAGCAAGTATTAAATGAACCCCTACTATGTGCTAAATACTACATTGAGTAGTTCTCAGTCCTCACAACAAGCCTTCGGAACAGAATAGACACTATATTTTATCTCCATCCTGCAGAGGAGGAAACAGAGGCACGAGGTTAAATAAACTGCACCCAACCGGCAAGAGGCAGAGTCAGCATCCCACCTGGGCTTCTCTGACCCAGCCTTGCTGATTTTTCTCCAAACTAGCGCACCTCTGTGTAGCCAGGTAGGCCTGTGTGAAAGGTCATGAGCATGATGTGGCGAAGAGAAAAACCCCTTGCCATCAAGGAGTTTGTCATTCTTTCACGAATTCCACAAATATTTACTGAGTGCCACTTATGTGAATTGCAAAGTCACCTGCAATTGGAAAGATCCAGAGCTCAAGGCCCAGGGATGATGATAACTTTGGTTTTCTTTGTTCTTGGGTAAAGAAACAGAAAACAGAGATGTCTGGTGAGAAACGAACCAGACAAATTGTTAGGAGACCCGGGTTTGTCGAATAAGCTTTATCAAATAAGTACCTCTTGGACCTAACTGGCTGCAGGCCTGGGGGGATTTTAGGCAGTAAGAGAAATGAAAATAAATTGGAATAATTCATGAGTAAATAGCACTTCTCTGTTCTCATAGTTCTACACACACGTGCATACACACGGAATGGGAAAGAAGCCCACGTGTGTGGATATGTGTGTGTGTCTAAATGCAGTTGGAAAAGCTCATACATATTTACAAAAATATAGTCGTAGGCATATACAACCCTATTTTAAATTGGCACCTCACATCTCCTCTAGAATAACACTTCTGGCTCTTATCCCTCTGAGTCAATGTGACGCCTCCATATGCCTGTCTTCTCTGTGAGGCTGAGACCTCTTTGAGATCAGAAATCAGGTCTCATTCAGCTCTGTGTCCCCCATGCCACGCACAGTGCTTCACACACAGCAGGAACTACACAAGGTCTTCAAATGAATTATAAATAGATGACAATTTTTAAAAGGGGGGGATGAGATGATAAATGCATGAGTGAGGTATAGATGCTGTATGAGTTGAGAAGAGGAAGCAATTAAGTCCAGAAATGTGATCAGCAGAGTCTTCATGAAGGAGGGGTGTGCGGGCTGGCCTTCGAGCGCGGTCAGAATTTGTATCCGCTGAGACAGAGTTGGCTTGTTCACCAGCCTTATGTATTTTTCTTTCTTTTAAAGTTGGATAGGGGTAAACAGAAAAGAGCAGAGGAAGGAATTCCATTCCAGGAATGAGAAATAGCACAGAGCTGTCCATGCCCTGGAGAAGGGAGAGCAATTGTGTGTTGGGTGCTGTCCATCAGGCTGTGCCACGATGGGAAGGGAGGCAGAAGGGAACCAGAAGGGCACGGGTAGAACCAAGGAATCTCCACTTGGTGTGGCCAATTATGGGTTAACAAAAGTTTTAAAATGAAAAGAAGGTATACTATAAGGGAATGTGAAATGGAGGAATAATTATAGAGTAAGGTGACAATAAAGGACGCAACTGGCCTCTTACAAAATCAGTTGTCACTATCTATGTTGGCCGTCCACCTCCAACTGTCTTGTCCCTAAACATCTAGTGTCTTCTGCTGCCCCCAGAGGCTCAGGCCAGCTACAGAGACAATACCAGCAACTAAAGCTTTGTTTCTTCTTCCCCTTCTCTCATTCATCTATGTATTCCCTCCCTGTGCCATGCACAATACGTTCTGTACTCAAAAGAGAAAAAGTTCTTGTTGCCATCAAATGTACAGTCATCTTTACCTGCTGCCTTCCAGGATCATCGAGGTGGGGAAGAGTGATATTCAGAGGGAGGGGCTTCCTATATGAGGAAATTTCAGTCTCTATTCCACCCAAGAATCCTTCTAAGTTTCCCAGTATCTAAGTTCACTGACCCTGTTGGTCCCAGTCCTCTGCCTCCTGTTTGGGGCCTGCCCAGCCACATGGAAAGAACTTGAACCAGGGAGCTGCATGCGAGACCCAGCCCGATTCCCTGAAAATGGAATAATGACACTTGATCTGGTGGGGAGGGGGGTCTGTTCCAGAGTTGAAGCTTTGAAAAAAAATGCCCCTCTGCTCTAGACCCAGCTGCAAAACAGGGGGCTGCAAATCAGAGCCGGTGTGTTCACCAGCTCCACTCAGCTGGGGAAGGCAGGCAGGAAGCCCCGGGGGATTCCTGTCCTCTGAAAGGATAATGCATAATCTGCAAATTCATAAATCACTAGGACGCTCCTGCCCGTGAGCACATTCAGTGAAGTGAGGACCTTTAAGGCCTGTAAAATTTTACTCTGAAGGAAAATTACTTTAGTTCATTAAACCTTTCTGAAATCTAGGTGCCTTTAAATCCATGGAGCTCTCTGCAATCCCCCTCCAGTTCCCCTTCTCTCTCTCTCTCTCTCTCTCTCTCTCTCTCTTTCTCGATTAACATACAATAATTGTACATACTTATGGAATACAGCATGGTATTTCAATACATGTGTACAGCACATACTAATCAGGGTAGTAAGTATCCTTCTCTTTATCACTTCTCTATGTGGTAGGCCTTTGAGCTAAAATCCTGGCAGGTCATGGCATGACCAAGGCAATCAGAAATGAAGGGACACTACCTCCTTGATCCTGCCCCAACTCCACAGTTCTCTGCCCCTTGCCAGGTGACTGGCTTTCTCTATCAAGAGTAGTCAACAATGTAGTGAAGTCCTAATCAACTTAGTGAAAACCTCTCTCAAAAGATAATTTAAAAACAGTCTAGGGATGTAGCTCATGAGTTAAGTGCCCCTGCATTCAATCCCCAGTATCACCAAAAAAAAAAAAAAGAAAGAAAAAAAAAAGAAAAAGTCAACATTGGCAACAAAAACAAGATGCTAAAATAACATCTCAGCATAGTTCTGTGAATCCTGGTATCCTCTCCCCAATTAGGAGCCTCCCCATTGACGGAGTAATAATTGAACATTTATAATCCCAAGCTCAACTGACCCATGGTACAAAGACGTTCAGGTACCCACTTGGTGTCCAGAATAATCTAAATAGTGCTCCCTATCTACCCAGACTTTACAGTCCAGTGGAGACAAGACATTAAATAGTGAAAAAGATACCGGCTCCATATATATATCCATCATGCATGAAATTTTGCAAAACTGCAAGCTCCTGTCCCTGGTTTGTTGAAGAATTACCATCAACTCTGTGGCTTCAGCCAAAACTTCAGTGTAACCCCTGATTCCTCCCTCATCCCATACATGGCAACACAAACAATGAGTTTCCTGAAATGGGTTACCCTCCATTCATAGCCTAATCTCAGGTCTCTATTATTATTTTTATGCATTCACCAAACCAGTATGGACAGGATGCTTCCTTTCCGTCAAGTGTTATGTACTCAGCAGTGAGGGAGAAAAAAAAAAAAAACAGCTACTGTGCCCTCAGGAAGTTTCCATTCTAATAGGAGAGATAAATAAATTAATAGGTGACACTAGTCAGAGAGGGTAGGAGCCAAGGTGGGGGGAGGGGAGGATAACAGGTGGAAGGGAGAAAGTGCTGACAGGCAAGGATGGTCCTGGGGGCATGGAGGTGGCAGAAGACATTATGGAGCCCAGGAAAGGCATCTAAGATAAACTGATATTTGAACAAACTCCTGAATGAGGTGAGAAATTGGGTCACATGACTCCCCGGGAAATAAACATTACAGGCTGAGGAAGCACCTAAGGCAAAGATCCTGAGGTGGAGTGTGTCTGGCACATTCCAGAACAGAAAGAAGCCTAATGAAGCTGAAGCAGAGCAGGGGAAGAGTCTTTGGAGGTGAGGTTAAGGAGAGAGGGGGCGGTTTCAATCTTGCTGGGGCTTATGTACCACTTTAAGAACCTTGTGGGTTGGAACACAGAAACACCAATCAGGGAGAATAAAAAAGGTGGGATCTAAATATATTGAGGACAAAGCCAAGAAGATTCGCTGATAAACTAGATTTAGGGTGTATTTCAGCCTAAGAAAATGGAAAAATGGAGCTTCTACTCCATGAGACAAAGAGGGTAGAAGGGGGTTTAGAGGAAAGATTAGAAGTCAAGCTTTGGACATGATGTTTGAGATGCCTAAGAGATATTCAAAGGGACAAGTCAAAAAGTGAGCTAAACTCAGGTCAGGGAAGACAGCCTGGGCTAGAACTCTCCTTTGAGAGTTCTCAGTGACTAGATGGCATTTAAGGACATGAGACTAGACTCCGTCACCAAGAGACAGAATAAAGACAGAGTAGGATATGAGGACTAAAAGCAGGGGCATTAATGCAGGAAGACAGTGTGTTTGGACTCTGAAATCGGTGCAGTGGGTGTCCGCGTCCTTTGTGGATGCTCCTCAGTGGTATTCATCGCACAGAAAACTCTCAATCAGGTGCTCAAATGGCTTCGTCTGTGGAGGCCCACAGCCTCTTTCCCCAGCTGCCCCTTGCTTGCTCTGTGGGTTCCTGTATGAAGAGGTCACTGTGGCAGAGATGGACGCTTTGCCTAGGCTCTATGAGGACACACCTCACCAAAGCTGACATGGATATTATCACTGCTGTGTCCCCAAGCTGCTAACATGAGAAACCAATGCGGAGCCTCAGTGGCACCTGGTGGCAAGGTGGTTATCCTGCACCCCTCCCATGTCATAGAAGGAGCTGGAATTACTTTCTCTGCCCAAATATCTCCATTTCAGAAAGCTTTATTCAGTGCCACGGTGTCCCACCCAACATCACTTCTGACAAGGAGCTCCTGTTACAGCAGTCAAAGTTCAGTAATGGGCATGTTCCAGGAATTCAGACCTTCCCCAACCTGGCCTGATACAATAGTTGGAGGGATTTTTGAAGACTCCAAAGCAGTACTCGCCTTTGTGGGATTGTAGGAACTGTCTTCCAGGATGGAGATGTGATCAAAATATGGTCAAAACATGAAGGTCTGATTATCCAGGGTCAAAAGTAGGGTTGTTCCTCTCAATGTCATGCCCAATAAGCCATCACAGAATACTGGTGTCAGGACTCCAACTCTGGGCTCTGTTGATATAGCAGTTTGGGTTCCCAAATAGGAACTGTCACCAGAAAACAAGGCCTCTGTCCCACTGAACTAAAGGCGGAAACTAGCAATTCATCTACTTTTGGCTTCTCATGCTACAAGTGGACAAAGAATAGCGTTCGTACTGGCTGGGGTGATTTGTCCCTATTATCAAGAGGACACAGATGGACATATCATGAGGACACACAATGAGGTCAGGGAGAATGGTGTTTGAAACTTCTCATTGATGCATCTCTTATCAATTTCAGGTCATCTTATTATTTTCATGTCCCAAAGTAAAAGTTAATGGAAGACTATGGAATGCAAAATTATTAGGGACTCAGACCCTTCAGGAATAAAGGTCTGGATTGTTCCATCACACTATCAGATGAAAACCCTCAGCAGCTGAGGCACTTGCAAGGGACATAGGAGATAGGAGATGAGTAGCTCAAAAGAAAGTCAATCTGGCCTGTCAACTAAGGCCTCATGACTAGTATCAGAAATGAGCATACAGCAACTACGCATCTTTTCCTTGTTTGTTTTATGTGTATGTGTAACATACAGATGATAAGGATAGATGTTTGATAGGTAGGCAGGCAGGCAGGCAGGCAGGTAAGTAGGTAGGTAGATAGATAAAAAGAGAGAGAAGGAGAAGGAGAGAGAGAAAAATGATAGGTGGAAACAGAGAGAGAATGTACCCATTAATTATTCTCTTTCCTCCTACTCTCCATGCTTTTTATTTAAAAAAAAATGTTCATGTTGGTTAATTTCACACTAGTTTAGGTTGCAGAATATCTACACAGGACTGAGGCAGGACTACAAAAATAATTATCATCACCCAGAGAAGGTGCAGTGACGAATGAGACCCTGTGTGTCACTTTCTTAGAAGAGAGTGAAAGCATCTTCGTTGTATAGGAAGCTGGTCCTTTACATTAGGCAGAACCACAGTGTCAATATGAGCAGGGGGTGGAGGAGGATGCTCGCAGCAGCCGAAGGGCAGCCTGTGCTGTCTGTGGACTCTCGGCCCACGGTCCCTCCTGTGCATGGTAGGTAGCCAGGCCTGCAGGTTGCCTTCGGAGACTCTCCCATAGGCCAGTTTCCAGCTTCTTTCTGCCAAGGAAAGGGAACCATGTGGCCTGTGGAGAGACACACTCCTTCCCTGGGTCTGGTTTCTGGTGACAGCAAAGAGCAGCACAAGAGATGGTGTAAGCAACAGCAGTGGGGGCTCCTGAGTTCCTGCATGCACCTCAGCACACACAGCAGGAATCCAGGTGGGGGTTCCTGGGTAAGGGAGATCCTTGGCCCTCTGCCCTGTTTGCTCTCCTCCTGTGTGGGGTACCATGGCTCCTGCTGTTACTAATCTCTGAGCAACTTTGCTTTTCTGTTTCTTGTTCCTCTGGCCTTTGGAGTACCCTCATAATTAATTCCTATGTTCAGTCTCTTATTTTAGAAATATCTAGAGTCAGAGAACCTGGTGGACCCAGCAGAGTCTGTGCAATCCGGGGAAGCCCAGCTGAGTGTGGGTTCTGGAAGCCAAATGAAGAAAGCATTTCAAGAGAAGGGAGTGGCCAGCCGTGTGAAAAGCAGCGAGATAGCTCACACGCAAGGGAGACTGAGAATGAACCACCAGATTCAGTCACTAGATGACGTGGAGGCCTTCAAAATAACTCACTTAATTTCTGATCCTCACTCTTTTGTCCTTTCTTACACCAGAATGACCTGTCTACAGTAAAGATCCGTCCAAATATTCCCTAGTGGCTTTTTGCTGCCTTCAGGATCAAAGCCAAATTCCTCAGCATAGCATAAAGTATTTTTTAACCTGGACCCCACTGTCATTTTAAACCTCTTCTAGAGCCCCTGTCCCAAAATGATCTCTAAATTCCAATCACACTGGAATTCCCATTCTTCTCCCATTTCATCTCCCACTCCCTTGTGCACACTCCTCTGAAACCACCTGAGGCTCTCCTTCTCACCCTTCGAGCTCTAGCTCAAAGATTAGCCATGCCCTGTGGTCTCCCAAGACAGAACTGATCTCCCCTCGATCTAAGTTCCCCTAATCTGGAATAAGTTCCAATTATGCTATTTATCGTCTTATAATTTTCTACTTGCATATACATTCCCACCATTAGACAATACGTCCCTTCAGGACAGAAATGCTAAGAGTATTATCATACACTTCCTTGACATGGCACCTGTTAATAAGAGAGACACACGTATTGAATTGAAACAGGTCTCATAGGAGATGATAAACTTGGGCCTGGCTAACCAAGACATCCCAATGGAGGATGAGATCTTCATCCCCATGAGGATCAGAAGACAGGAAAATTTAAATTCTCAGCCCTTTCTTTGCTAGGAATACTGTTTTTCAGGGGGGTCTTTTCTTTAGATAAGCTCTTCTGCCCACCCTCTCTAAAAGGGAGGGTTCAAGGTAGCCTATTGAAAAGACTTCAAGAATGTCCACAAGAGGGAAAAAGAAAAATCATACAGGGAAGGAAGGGAAAATAAGGACCCATGACTGTATTAAGTTGTTACTAAGGAGTTGTTATTGTCTAGGGACTTCTAGAAAAGACAAAGGTATATACCAGTATTTGATGGGATGTTAGTTAAAGAAAACACTAGGTCTCTAGACAAAAGCATGAAAAAGATAGAAAAAGAGTCATTTAGACAAGAGCAGAACAAATACAGAAAGGCTGAACTAACATTTACTAAGCACCCAAAGTGCCAACCACCATGCTTGGTGCTCTGTGTGAGCTTGGTGCTCATAGAAAATGCGTGTGTCCATGATAAAAGGTAGCTAGCATTATCAATTCTGCCCAGATGAGAAAAGATGCAAGTTTTATAACAGGAAGAATTAGGAGTCAGTACCAAACACAGGTATATCTTTTCCTACATGATTCAAGGAAGGGATAAGAAATATAGAAATTAAGAAGCATTAGTCATCCTTAAAAGCAGAGCCTTTGTTAAGAAAGTACTTTTCAGAATTTAGTGCCTGATAAAATGCAAGTGACAGATTAAGGAAATGGTGGCTTTGAAACAAGGAGCTTGTGGGAAAATGGCTGTTGAATAGTGGCGGGGGTGCTGTTCCGGTTTTGTGTAACAAGCCATTAAAAATGAATTAAAAATCCATTCACTCTCATTCCCCAAGGGACTTAGAAAATGAGAAAGACAGCCATCTCTTGGAAATGATTTAGGTAGCATGCAGCCCAGAAACAGAGGTGGAACCAAATGACCCCAGAATTCCCTGCCACTTTCTATATTCCATGATGACAGCTCACCAGAACAAGGGTTAATCAGCTACAAAGGTGGACCGTTAAGCAGGAATCTGAGCTCCTATCCTCCTATCTGCCCATCACTCCCTCCATCTGACCACCTCCTGTACCACCCTGTGGGGAGGCCAAGGGCAGAAACAGGAACGGATGAAACTGTGATTCTGATGCACTAAGTGAAGCTTCCAAAGATAATCGTCAATGCAGAAGAAAATACAAGCCACCTGCTTCTTTGGGAAAAGAGTAAAAAGCTTTAAACCAGACATTCTTGGTGTGGAATCCAGGCTCTGTCACTTACTCTCTGTGACCTTAGGCCAGAGCTTTACCCTGCAAAGCCTCAGTGGCCTCATCTAGAGAAGGAGGCAGTCTGTCTTCCTCCATTGGGTTGTAGTGAGGACAGGATGAAAGGTCTCTCACTGCAGGGCACACAGAAAGCCCCAGAGTACAAAATATACATAATATGGATCTCTGAGCAGAGCAGGTGATCTGTCACCTGAGGAGGGAAATGCCATGTCCCCAAGAAGGGACGTGTCACTTCTTCAGTGATGACAACTTAGAGCTCATAAAACAGAGAGCAGCCTTGCCAGGCTGATGTAGAAATGAAAGCCAAGAATCCCCCATGCGATGGTGCTTGCTTTGCGGGGACACGCACTGACAGGCTCGGCAATGGAAGATCACAGTTCCATCCAAGCACATGTTGCCTGGTGTGTGATCCTTCCACATGTCTCTTTTACTTCTGGGGCTCTCTCTGCAGGTACTCGTTCCCCTTCCTTCTCCCACTCCAGACAGGAGCAGCACTACCTCTTGAGTCCCCAAACCTGAAAGAGCTCTCAGCCAAACACTGTTGGCCACTGATCCCATTGGATTTTCTGGGTATCGGCAATTCCCCAGATTGGAAATGGCTGCTAGTTTGAGATGAGATCAAGGGCAGGGTCTTGGCTAGATTGTAAAATGCCTCAGGGCCAACACCACATCTGTTCCATTTGCTATTATATCTCCTGACCTGAGTCAGTGCCCAGCAGCTTGGGGATCCCTTGTAAACAAAGGTGGAATGAAGGACCATCACCTACTCTGTGATCTGGCACTGATCACAACCTGTCTCTTCTTCAATCCTCAAATGACTAGAGTCTTTCTGAGAGGCAGCATACCATGGCAGGCACTGTGGGAGACATAGATGAGAGACACAAAGTCCTGATCCAATGTACTCTGAGTGCAAGGGTGGAAACCGAAATTCAATGATTTCTACAGTGAAAGCCAGAATTGGTATGGCTTATGCTCAGTTGGAGATACTGTACCCATGGTCCCATGGTCTCAGGTGAGCCTCGAGGGAAGGGCTGAAGGTACACATAGGACAGTAGAAGTGATTTCCTAATTAGGGTGAGGCTAAGGATTTCTCTTCTTGAATATTTCTATGAGAAGTGATATTTGAGTTACTCCTCTTAGTAAATGAAGAAGGATAAAGGCTTTTCTGGCTCAGGATGCAGCATGAGCATAAACAAGGAGGCTAGAATAACCTGCTGTGGTCCAGGAGCAGGGAGCAGTCTGCAGAGCCTAGAGCTTCAGATACACAGAGAAGAGTGAGGTGGACTACAGCCAAATGGTAATGGTTTTAAATACTGGATGTATCAGTGTCTCATGGCTGCTATAACAGATGGCCACAAATTGAAAACACACAAATGCCCCATCTTATATTTCTGGAGATCAAAAGTCCAAAATGAGTTTCACTGGCTAGAGGGTGTGGAAGGGCTTTGCTCCTACATTCCTTCTGGAGGTCCTAGGGGAGAATCCATTGTCTCAAATTCATAGCTTCTAGAGGCTGCCCCCACTCCTTGTTCATGACCTCCTTCCTCTCCATCTTCAAAGCCTGCACTGGCTGGTTGAAGTTTTTGCACCCTGCATACTTCTGTCTATTGGGCCTCCTTCTTCAACATAAAAGAATAACTGGGATTATAGTGGGCCCAGCCATTTAACTCAGAAGAATCACGTTTTTAAGTTCAGGGATTACAACCTTACTTCCATCAAGTATCTTCATTTTCCTCTGCCATGTGACCTAATGTATTCACAGGTCCCAGGGATCAGAGTGTGGGAATCTTTGGGAGACCACTCTTCTACCGACATTAGGTTAAAGGGCTCCAATTTCACTCAGCAAATATCATGGAGAGGTCTAGTGTGTTTGAGCAAGTCGCTACGGGGAATGTGAAGAGTGCACCGTTAAAAACAAAAGCGGGATCTCGTGAGAGGGAGACTGCAATGGTCCAAGAATAAGAGATGTGTGATCTGAACTAAGGCAATTATAGTGGGAAAGGAAGGAAGCAAAAGAAAAAATAAAAAGCCTATGAAAGTGGTTGCTAAAACTTGAAAGAATGGCATAATAGAAAAAAAATAGAAATGCCTCTGAAGTCTCCAGAAGCTTCCTTGTAATCCTAAGGCTGGGCTTGAAATCCAGCTCCAACACCAGAGCATGCCCATCCACATGTCCCCACAGCCTAACAACCTTAATTTCCAGGTCTTCCAGATCCACCTATTGACCTGATCCTATGCTCCTTCCCCTGGAAACCTGCTCATGGTCCTAGGTCTCCCCCTGCCCCACGGCCCAAGGGATGAAGGGCATGTTTGTTACTGCGCCATGGCCCCACCTCCTGGGACCCTCCTTCTCTGGGTTAACATTTCTTGGCCTTGCCCACGTGTGTGGTCACATCTTCAACTCCTTTCACAAGTGGGCCTGGGTCTCACCTTACCTAGATTCCTGAGTCTCCTCGCATTAGCTTTGGTCTAGGTCTTCATGCAGAATGGCAGAGAAATGGACCATGAAGGCCACATCCCAAGTCAAATAGATGAAGGAACACCCACTTGTTTGGGGAAGTGGAACAGGTAGAGATTTTAATCTGCTCAAGCTCTTAAAAGCCATGCCATACCCTGAGAGGAACATGTCTCCTCCAGTCTCCTATGGAGAAAGTACTCCTCTAGTAGACGGACATAGATTCCCACCAGAAAGCTCCCAGGATCGCCTATAATAACAGGTCTGGGCTTATAACTCCTTGGCAAGGAGGGGAATCTCTAGCAGCCGACGGTGGGTGATTTAAGAGCCCTCTCTGGTGTAGCCCAGGACACAATAACAAAGAACACATAGTTTATGTGTATTGATTCACCAGCACACACTTGATCATATCTCCTTGTCCTTCTTTTCCTAAGAATCCATAGCCACGGTCCTGAGAAATTTATCTTTTGCAAAATATCTCTGTAAAAATAAGTTCCTCACATATCTTAGCTACAGCGAGAAGAGTCCAGGCCAGGGAAACTTGCCAAGAAGAGGAGGAAAGAGACACGGCCGTCCTTCTTATATGTTGACTCTGGTCTAAACAATCTCCCTGGGTGATGTGACGCAGACAAGGTGTGCTTGGGAATTAACGCCTCAGATCTGAGACCTGGACTATCAGCTATGAAAATGAAAATGTAAGCACCGAGTTGCTGGTCAGAATTTGAGACAAAGAAAAGGAATTAAAAATCAGGAGCAAAAATAAGTTGGGGCCTCATACTAGACTGGAATGGCGTAAAGATGCCAGGCTTCAGTGCTGTGATTTTCACACCAAGAAGGGCACTTCCTATGCTAACTCAAGGACATGGGTGGCTCCTCCCAGAACACAAAGGGAGAAATCAAGAGAAATGGCTCTAAAATGCAACAGGCCTGATCAGCCTGGGGGACTCAGGGGACTTCAGCCTGGGGTTGAGTGTGTTTGTAGAGAGGACATCTGGAAAGGAGTCATTTGCTTTAAAACTGCTGAATGCCTTGGTATTCCCCAAAATTGTGGCAATAGCAAACTCCTCTTTACCCTATTCAGCCGACTTTGGCATGAAGGAGACTGAAGTAGAAGACCCAAAAAGGAACATGAATAAGCCCTTCAGTCTGACCTGAAGTACGTGGGCATTGCCTTCCTCCTACCCGTCTCTGCCTGCTAGTGTCCAGCCACCCTCTCTCCAACCACAGCTCAAGCCCTGCCCCCAGCAGGAAGTCACCCCCACTACTCAGGTCCACCCTCTTCTCTCCATCTCTAGTCCACTGTGTGTTGCCCATCCCACATGCTTATCTCACAGTCCAACCTCGACACATTCTTCATCCAGTCAGGGGTTCCATTCATTCCTTCAAAACTGAGCAGATCTCATGACCGTCTCAACCAAAAGAGTCTAGGGAAAGGCTGAAGGGACACAATGTGGAACCCAACGCAGCCAATACCGCACAAGCCAAAGCGCAAATACTAAAGGAATCTAAGACCTTGATGAAATCATGTGAGCTGCTGGATCAAGCATGAACTGAAGGCATAAGTCTCTGTAGTCTTTCCTGTCAAATCAGCCAAAAAATTCTCCCTTTTGTTTGCCTTTAAGCTCAGATCAAAATTCCTTCCTCTGCAAGGCCTACCCTGATTATGCCATGGATTCTGTTTCTCCTTCTCTTATGTAACCCTGGAGGCGTCCTAACATTGCAACTCTCTCTTGCATCATGATATTGATATTTTATCTTCTCACCATACTCTGAGATACTGGAGAGCAAGTTTTGAACTTCCATATTTTTTTTACCAGTAAAAAAACAAGCCTGACATGGTCTAATACATAAGAGGTGTTTCTAAACTATGCATAAGATGAATAGTAATCAATTGGCACATTCCAGATAAAAGCAACAATGACATAAGACAAAAATCTCAGCGTCTGCATTATCTCCCATAACCCCCACGACAGGCCTATGAAACGTGACTACTGATATTCCCATTTCTTTCAGGGATGAAGCAGAGTCTTAGATTAAGTAAGCAAAATCCCACAATATGTAAAGGGAAGCATCTAAAATATCCTTACTTTAAAAAGCTGTTTCCTCCCAATGTTTCAAATTCCACCTCCTTCCCGATTCCAAAGTGTCAATTAACTCAGCAATTTCAGCACGGCTGGAGTTACCATGGCAGCTTGGTGTGTGCCAGAGCATCCACTGGAATCTTAAGTTCAAAGAAAACCCAATCTGATCCTCAAGACAGGATCACAACCTCCAGCCAGTGTTGTTTTCTAAACCCAGCACATCAAGAGGACAGGAAACCACAGGTCTGATTGATGACTGCAGGAGTGATCTGGGCTCTTTGGGAGTGACAGCATGACATTCCCTTCTATTTCACCCCCTTCCTTCCACTCCCCTGAAACCTGAGTCCCAGGTGTTGAGTCACACACAGTTTTTCTTCCTCCAGGCCACCTACCTGATAGGCCCCAGATAGGGGTTGTTCTCTAACATTAGAACTTTGACTCAAAAAAACTAGGTTCCATGTGAACAGGGGGTAGACCTGGGGGAGCGAGTGTATACCCACTCCTCGGTATACAGAAGGGTCCAAGTGGACAGTGTGGGATTTGGTTCATCCAACTTACTCTTAAACACACTGGAGTGCATACCTCAGGATTCGCAAGTGACAATGTTAGAAACTCTTGCAGATCCACAAACTCTTTTTTTTATTAATTTTTTTATTTGTTTGAGTTAGTTATACAGGACAGTAGAATGCTTTTATGCACTTTGATATCTCATACATAGATGGGATATAATTTCTTATTTTTCTGAGCATACATGTTGCAGAATCATATTGGTCATGCAGTCACGTATATGCAGACTGTAATAATGTCTGTTTCATTCTACTGTCTTTCCTATCCCCACATCCCCTCCCCTCCTTTCCCATCACTTCCCTCTACCTAATCTAATGTAACACTATTCTTCTCTAGTGCCCCACACCTTACTGTGAATTAGCATCCGCATATTATAGAAAATATTCCGTCTTTGGTTTTGTGGGATTGGCTTATTTCACTTAGCATGATATTTTCCAACAATTAACTGGCAAATGCCATAATTTTACTCTTCTTTAAAGCTGGGTAATATTCCATTGAGAGTATATACCAGCTTCTTTATCCACTTATCTACTGAGGGACACCTATGTTGGTTCCATAGTTTAGTTTATTGTGAATTGAGCTGCTATACATTGATGCAGATCCACAAATTTTTAAATACAAGAAAAAGCCTGTCACCTCCTGGCTTTCCAATCACATTCCTACCAAGAATTGGCTCACCACTATTAACTTCCCAATTTGTACACAGTATCTTCAGCTTGGATGGATTTTCTACACAGACACTGAGTTTGAATTTTGTTTTGTTTCCTTCTATTTTAATCACATCCCAAAAAGCTACCACATAAACAGCCACCAGTAGCAAGCCAGAGTCCCCCATGGATGTGGATGACCCCCTAAGCCAAGCCCACTGTGGATGTACTCAGAGGTGTGGTCAGGTCTCGCACCTCAGCAAAACTCAAGTTCAAACACATGATTGCTATTGGGCAAGCTGAGAAGAATTAGAACAATCTATATTAAACTGATTAATGTCAAAGGCATCATGGGTTAGAATCATTCTGGAAATAGGCAAAGGCCCTGTGGGACCAATATAAACGAGCCCAGAGTACAGGGAAGCAGAGAACACTTTAGAGTCTGCACCTGCAACCCAGGACAAGCCAGGAGTAGGGGCTGGAGCCTGCAGGCATGTCTCTGTTTCATCTCGCTGCTGTTCAAGGGAAGGTCCTGTGCCCCTCCCCACTCCAGTCCACATGGTACCCCTTGGGCCCTGCCACCTCTCCAGGTTCACATGCCCCAGGACCAGCTCCCCACACCATGTGCTCTCTCTTGTTCCCAATCCCCAGTTCCTGGCAAGAGATTCTGATCAGCTTCACTGAGATCAGTCAACCACTTCTGGGGACATAAACCTTTGCCAAGAGGATGGGCCACATGGACAAGCAATTTCCACAAACTCAGCACAGTAATCACAGAAAAGAGATGAGGAAAGAAAAGCCAAAGAAGGTCGCCCACGGGCAGACATCATGGCAGAGGTCCCAACCAACCACCTGTGCCCAGGTGAGCATGCATACACACCCAGGTGGACGGGGGGGGGGGGGGGGGGGAGACCTGCGTGCGCAACATGTTGCATTATCCAAGGTATGAGAAATACAAATATTAAATGTGAGAAATAGTAAATCAATGAAAAAACAAATCTCAAAAAGTTTAGATGGAGGAAGGAGGGACAGAGGCAAAGTGGGGTAACATGTGCTGGAAAGTTCAGGGAAAGCTAAGAGGTGACAAAAGACAACCTCACTGTGGAAAACAGTGGCTCGATGGGAAGAATGCGGACTTTGGGTTCAGACGGACTCCATTCCAATCTTAGCCCCATGCTTTCTACTGTGACCAGGGGCAAGACAATTGTCCTCACTGACTGCATTTTATCAAACACTCCTTACTCCTGCCCCCATCCCTTCCCCACCCCTGCAAAAAAATGCAAGGAGGATACGGCACAAGAAAGAGGAAGGAGAGGACAGGCCTGCTGCCATTGCTACCCGGGATTTCACTTCATCCTGGAAAGGAAACCCAGGGGCCAAGTGTCACATGGCTCCTCCTGGTCCAGATCTTGCATGAAGTGCACTCAGCAATACTGGCACCTTGCAGGTGGCAACGGGACCACTGCTTCCTTCAGTGGATGAAAAGTACTGAGACTGCCCAAGGGTCTTGGAAATAGCACGCTCCTTTTGGGTTTGGGTGGACCTGGACAGATGCTGTCCCAGAAGACAGGGAGTTGCCCCCCTAAGGGCTAACAGTGCCAGGGCAAGGTGAAAGCCTAGGGGCAGGGCTGCAGGCTGAGCCTCCCTCCAAACTCCAGCAGCTGCAGGGTGGACCTGTGTCGGAGGTGGCTTCCCCATTACTGCAAAGGGACACTCTCCCTACACAGACCTGAGTCATCCTCAGGCACATTGGCCTTGTGGAAAACTGGATTTGTTTCCAGAAATCCAGTGACTCAAGGCCATCAAGAACTGCACAAGAAGCCTGTGTATGGTGGCGCACACCTGTAATCCCAGTGGCTCTAGAGGCTATGGCAGAAGGATCATGAGTTCAAAGCCAGCCTCAGCAACTTAGTGAGGCTCTAAGCAACTCAGTGAGACCCTGTTTCTAAATAAAATACAAAAAAAAGGGGGTAGGGATGTGGCTCAGTGGTTAAGCACCCCTGGGTTCAATCCCTGGTACCCCCCCCAAATTTTTAAAATAATTTTTCAAAAATGAACCTTACAGGAGTCTCTCCAGAAGTTTGTGTGGGGGGCAAGGGAAAGCACATTTTCAGAAACAAAGCTGACAGAAATGTGGGAGCAGGGCTAGAGCAGCAGGAGCCACACTGTGTCTCCTTATGACCCCCAAATACTTGCATCCAGGATCTGTGGCTCTGCTGGGGCCAGGCTGCTATACCCATGAGAGCCACCAAAACTCTCCAATTGCTTCTAATCAGCCCAGCCTTGAGCAGCATGGAGTGCAGCACAGAAAAAGCCCCACTTGGGGTGGGATCAACCCCCACCAGGGTGGGATGGACACCCAGCATGGCACAGCCAAGGGGACCTGCTGTCATCGCTGAGGACACATTCTTGCAAGGCAGAGAAGACCAGCCTCCTTTCCCTCCTACACTCAGCTTCCCCAGACAGCCAATGCCACATGGACAGTCCCCTGGGAGGTGAGGAGCACTGTGGGGTGCCAGCCAGGACCCTGACCTCCCAGGTTCTCCCAGTGTCAGGAGGGAGTCAGCAGGAAGCACTCAGTGCCATTCTGCTGTGACCCCAACAGCTACATTAGGAACTAGCAACCTGTACCAAGGAGGTGCTCCATAATATCTGCTGGCTGAATGAAATCTACCAAGTGATTATATGTGAGCTCCTGGCACACATACTAATTAAAGGAGAAGAAATACCCTAAAGGTTAAATATATTGTAGTCAATTTAAAAAAAAAAAATCCCAAGTCACTGACATCACCAGACACTGGCCAGAATTCCAGCACCACCACTTACTGTGTGCCCTCAAGCAAGTGACTTAACCTCCCTGAGCCTCCCTTCTGCCCATGTCAATAGATACACCCTCCTCACAGAGCTGTAATGAGGAATAAGGAAGAAAAACATCCTAAACCAGTATTAGCTGGTTTTAGAAGAAGCTCCAAAAGTTTCCGTTTATCCTAAAAGGTAGAAAAGAGAAGGGTCAGGTAAGTAGGAGGAGGTGAAGTGTAGGAGAGATCACTCCAAACAGCACTGGGTTAGGTTCCAAAGGACCCTCCAAGCTAGAGTCTGTTCTCCCTTTACCAGCTCAGAGAGGCTGAGGCGCTTCCCCAGGTCTCAAGGCAGGGGGCTAGAAGCCTCGCTCTCTGATGGGTCTAGCAGGCAGGCTGAACAGAAGCCTGTCCCTGACTGGCCCCACAGGAAGAGCTAGCAATCCCCTACACCCACAAACTTCCACGCTTGGGTGAATCTGCGAGAGAAATCATTTGTGGAAAGTGAAAGTAGGTTTTGGGGTAAAGGACAAATACAAGAAAACAACTGGCAAAGGGATAAAGCACCGTCTGCTTTTCCTTCTGTTGGAAAGGATGACCATGTGTCCATGCAAGACGCTAAGCCATGCCTACAGGCCCTGAGCGGACAGGGGTGCCTGGAGGAGGAAGAGGACGGGCAGCACAGACATGTGGAGTACCCAGGAACCAGCCCTGGAAACGTGCCCAGCACCTGGCCTGCAGCAGATTAAAGAAAAGCAAATCAACTCGTTTCGGAAAAGCCAGATACCATTCGAATTAGTGAAAATTAATTCTGAAGTTGTGAGATGTGAGGATATTATAAAGAAACAGGTACCCTCCTGTCCTCCTGGGGATACTACATGCAGGGCTCAGGCTTGCCGGGGAATGTTCTGGCAAAATGACAAAGCTACTTATGCCCATTAACCGGCTAATTCCATGTTGGGTAATAGACTCTTCCATTCCATGGAAATCATTCAAAAGTAAAAAAGAAATAAAGCTATTTTTATGGAAATGTTTATAACAGTACTATCCCTTCTGGGGGGAAAAAAAGCAATTAAACATCCTAAACACTCAATGGCAGAAAATATTCAAGCAATTAATAGCATATTCTATGATGGATCTCATATTGTTACTAAAAAATTGAACACTAAGACTACATGGTCTGTATTAATACAGGGGGAACATGTACAGACACACTTACTTTACAACTTAGAGCAAAAAGTGTGCCCACTCCTATTCAGGCTGTATGTGAATATATACACATAAACTGACACTGGGTAGTAATGAGTTTATACCCTATAACGTTTTTGTTTTATACAGTGCTGTAACCTAGAGACCTGTCTTTTCTAAAAGGTGCCTGTTTCATATGTAACTGTGGAAATGTAAATACCTAAGTTACAATCAGGACAGAATAATATTTTTAAACAAAGGATTATGGTGAATCTACTCAGTATCTCAATGTCACATCTTATTTCCATTTAAATGTGGCAAGAATGTTAAGTTCCCAGGATCCCCACAGCTGACTTTGAAACTGCTCTTCACAGCTGTGGCTAGCGACTAGCACAGGGTCTGGGGCTGGGGGATCAGGGATAGTCCCACACAGGCCCTCCTCCCTCAGGCTGCAGGTACCCTGAGAACAGGGGCTGCCTCTTCCTCTTCCCCTTCCACCCACACAGAGAATATCTGAAGCCCTCATTTCCAGACTGGGTCTCCACTAGGATTTGACGATGAAGATATAGAGAAAAAGAAGATCATGACCCACAACTGCAAGACGTGATAATGTTAGGAGACTCCAACATCAACACTGGAGCCACAGCCCAGAGGGAGGAACTCGCAGGGCTTCGTTTTGGTATATCTGGATGCAAATAAAACGCTCTCCAAACACAATTAATTAGCAAGTGGTATTCAGCTTGTCCTATTGGTGCAAAGATAAATTAGGCCCAGGCCTGCCAGGTCCCCAGAGTATTTCATGTTCAGTGAGTTAGATCCATGGACACATGAGAGTGTTGCTGACAGAGGGGAGAACCTGGTGCTGCTGTCAGGGCACCCAGGGTGGCAATCAAGGCGGGCTTGGGGGAAGGAAGTGACAAGGAGGATGCATAGGGCCTGCCATTGGTGGAGGGACGGGAAGGGGGCAGGATTCAGGCAAAGGGGCAATACCAACAAAGTCACATGGGGAAGGCCAACAGAAAAGACCTGAATCTCAGGCTCAAGTTCAGGTAGCTGAGGTTGGGAGTGTGAAAAAGCCTGGCTTTCAAGGACTGTCTGGGAAGGCAGGAAGAATTACAGAAAAGCCCAGCCCCTCCCCTCACCAAAGGCTGGGAGAGATCAAGGCAGCAGAAGGCCGTCTCCAAACACCATCTCCAAGGGCTGAGCAGAGCTGACCTCACCAATGGGCTGTGCCTGAGACCCAGAACCCTCGCCTCAAACAGAGGAACACAACTGGCTCCTTGGAAACCCTCAAACAGAGGAACACAACTGGCTCCTTGGAAACTGATCTAGTGAGAAATATGCTCTTAGAGTCTGTGCATGATTAAAAGACGAGAGGAGATACCCTACTGGGTAAGCAACAAAGTGACGGCAATAGGGTGAAAAAAAAATCCTGATTCCATAAACTACTCCTAGAAACCGAAAGAGGAAAAATAAGACTCCTCAAGTATGTTCTCAGTGAGAATGTTTCCTTCCTGCTTGAAGAAATAGCTTTTAGAAATTTACAGGATGATCACAACAATGATTGAAGAAAAATACTTTTTTCTTTTCTCAACAAGCCCATGAAAAGGTTGCTGTCCTGGTTGCTATTTTTGTTTCATTGCAGGGATAGAGCAAGACTCTTTTTAGGTCCCAGAACATCCTCAGTAGAATCTTCTCATTGGAAGCCCACCCAGCCCATGGAGAGAGGCCAACAGTTACTGAAGGACTGACAGACACAACCTGGAAGATGGGGGGGCCTCTCTGCTCCCCAGATGTATGCTGTGCTTGCACCCAGGCATGCTGCACAGAAGGAATGACTGAGGCTGAGTCTTTCCACAAACACCACTGAAGCCCCTTCTAGGCTCTATCACTGAGCCAGGTATGTAGGGTAGTATGCTCGAGCACATAAAAGAGGCTGTCCCTGTCATGGTGGGATACGAAATCCAGTAACAGCCGTGAGACTTGTAAACTACACAAGGAAATGAATATGTGACTCCTAATTTGAAGGAAGTTCCTGAATTGGACAACAATAAAGTAGGGATGCCATTCACATAGGGGAGTCAGAAATCTCCTCTCTCAGTGGTGACAGGTCATAAGAGGTGGCTGGTCACTTGAAGAAGAAGATAGGGAAAGTCATTGCATTCACAGGGAATAGTCAAGGTGAAGGCGCTGAGGCTGGGAAGATTGGGGCACATTTAAGAAAGCAAAAGCAAGTCAGGGAAGTTGGGGGGTGGCAGACAAAGGTTAAGACGAAATGGGAAGGAGATGAAGCAAGCAGGGGCTTTGCAAGAACTGGAGAAAGCAAACCATGCTAAGATGATTGGGAAGCCAAAGACCAAGGGCCTAAGAAGTAGAGTTAGAAGTGGGGCCAACCACTGTGCTGCAGGAAAGAAAGAGGCAGCATCACTTTCTGGTGCCAGAAATCCACACGCCCAGAACACTCTTCATACACCACCAATGGGGCTGAAACTGGTCCATCCTTCTTTCAAATACTATTCTGGTTATCCTCTGAGTACTGCTCCAAGCTCCTCTGCCTTTGCCTTACCCAAGATGAGATTCCTGGGAGCTCAGCAGCCCTGCCTGGACATCTCTGCCCCAGTTCCTGCTCATAAGCCACTCATGGGCCTGAATTCCATCCAAAGAGCAAGATCTGGTTCAAAACACGGAAAGCTTCTGTTGACAGCTGAGACTTCTAGGCCAAAGCATTTCTGGCTCTTATGCACCAGGACTAACTACCACCTGACTTGCTGGAATATTTCAACAATGTGCATTGTTGTTAATTAAGAAAACAAAGCCTTTTATTTTTGGAAATGCAAGCTGGGAGTAGAGATGGAAAATGAAGAGAAAATGATATTTGAGTAGAAGAGGTTGTGTTGATTTGCTTTGCTTTTAACTGAAATAATACAACAAAATCTGGGTCAGAGTGCTTTCACTATTTTACGAATTCATAAGAGAATTTGTATAGCAAACCAAATCTTGCCGTAACTAGGATGGGCCTAACTAGTCCAGAAGTGATCATGGGGCAAAGATGCAATCGCTTCCTGATTCTGACAGCTACTGCTGGAACCAGGACAGGTCTCCAAGGAAGATGGAAGTCTCCACCCACCCCTTATCAAATTCTTTAAGGATGCCACTACAAGATTAATCTTTTCTGACTTCACCTCTTGAAAGGCCACTCTTTTGTTCTGAAAACATCAATCATTTCCCTGCCTCCTTACTACAGCCTCTAATCTTTAGTTTGGGATGCATGGCCCTCCCAGGTCTGCTGCCTTCCCCCCTCATCTTTCCTAACCCCTCCCCTAAATGAAGCTCTGCTCCACCCAACTCCCCAACTCACCCACCCCCACCCCAGCCCTAGCTTTTCCCATGAGATGCCTCCTTTTAGTTCCCCCAACTCTATCCATCCTTCGGCGCTCATCCTAAATCCCAGGTCCTCTCTAGAGATCCAGTGACTAGGACAGAGAGCACAGATCTGGGGGAATCTGTGGCTCTACTGCTTTTGAGCTGCATGCCCTTGGGCAAGTCCAAAAACCTCTATAAGCCTCAGTTATCCTCCTAGTCTGAGGCCCCTACCTTTGCAGGCAATCGTCAGGCGTAAATGAGAGAAAGCACTGCTTTCTTTCATGTCTCCTGTCAAATGCCCTCTCTTCCCAGAAGCTGGCCTTACCTCCCCCAGGCCGAGTCTGGTCTCTTGAATGTGCAATTTACAGTAATTATCATGTCAGTGGTTTCTGTTCACTGGTCTGACTCCCCTGACGCTGGGATTTCTTTGAGAGCAGGCACTCTGGCTTTTCATCTTTGTTTTCCCAGGAAATGAACAAATGAATGAACGTGTAAAACACCAGGTCCACTTCTTGCTACAAAATCTGTTTCAATAAACACTTTTCCCTTGCTAGATGTATTTTAATAGGTGGTCCTGCATTGTAATTATTTTTGCAGGTTTCATGTCTTTCCCTGGATTTTAAGTTCCTTGGAGCTATGGGTTTGTCTTAGTCATTCTCTTTCTGGTGTATCATTCCATGAGCTTGGACAAACGCAACAAGCTGCATCACCACTTGTCTTAGACATTTCTAATCTTCCCGAGGTACTTGATCATTCTGTAAATATTTACCGAATAAACAAATGTATAACAGAATGAAGGAAACAATGAATAGACATATACTTGCCGGAAAAGTTTTCAGAACAGCTGCCTAGATGATTCCAAGTGAAAGAAAATACAGAAAATGAGATTATAACTGCTATACTTCCTTTCCACAGAGCAATTTCTCAATATCTATCAGAAATTGTTAAGAAACGCTTATACCCTCTGGCCAAGTATTTCTACTTCTAAGGTAATATTCAGAGGAAACAATCAGGGACTCAGAATGATTTAGGGTTCCAGGAAGGTCACAGAGTATTATCTGTAACAGCCAGCCATCAGGAACAACCTAAATGACCACCAATGGCCAGATAGATGGGTGGCTTAGGAAACTCTGGTACTTCAATATCATGAGATTAACATTGTCATATTCTGATTTGATAATATTGAACACAGCAAATAACTGAACAATGTCAACTTTTGATACAACCTATAAAGCCGTATATACATTAACAAAATTCTGAAAACTAAACATGGACCTGCATGTACTTTATGAACACAATGCTAACTGGGAATTTTTTATATAAATTCTTAAACCTAATCTTATGAAATAAATGTACTTATATATGTTAAGATGATGACAGGTCATTTCTCTTTCCTTCATTACATGTTTTCAGATTTTCTGATTTCTTACAATAGATACTCTACAAAAAATTATAAAAATAGAACTGAAAGGATTTTTTTAAATTTTTTTTTTTTTGCTTTAAAAAATCTCATAACCTTTATTTCATCTCTAGATGATTCAGTGGTGGCTAAATTTTAACGTTCAAGATGTGGCATATGGCTCTGCTTGCACAAGAACGTGCTTGTTGTCGGAAGCATGTTCAGAAATAATCCATCCCCTGGAGGATGACACACTTCATGCAATCCTCCAGGAAGCAGCCCCATCCCAGGGGCGGAGGCTCCAACATGGTGACATCAGGAGAACATCCGATAAAGGACGCGGAGCAGGGCCCAGGCTCCAAGGATGGCCATGACTTCACCAGAAGAGGCTACAAGACCTCCTTAACTTCTGAGGCCGGGACACTTGGCTTTCATTTCTGTGTTCCCAACAGCTAGCAGAGTGTGAGCCCACCGCAGGCAAGCCAGTAATGCTTGTTGGCCAAGGATGGGTAAGAGGAGCAAGGGCCGAATGAGCAAGCACTGGAAGGATCGGAGGGTGTGTGGACAAGCCCGAAAATGTGAAATAGCCCCCCTGCCTACAGGACAAGTGAGGCCAACTGCACCCGTGGCCCCAGATGTCATATTTCCCTGTACCCACATTCATTTCCAGTTGTGACTTGAGGCTTTTCTTGTCAAGAGGCAAAGTCTATCACCCCCATCCCTGAATCAAGGCTGGCTTTTGACTTGTTTCACCCTGTAGAATATGACGATGCTGTTCAAAGGTGTCCAGTGCTCAGCCCAGGCCTCCAGAGACCCTGCACGTTTCTACTTGCTTTATGAGACCCCACTCAACCACCATGAGAAAAAGCCTTGGCTAGCCTGCTGGAGGATGGGACAGAGGGCCCAAGTGCTCTAGCATCCAGCAGAGAGCCAGGCGAACCTCAAGAGCAGGGCCACCTATCTGACATGTGCACGACTGATATGAGGAAGCTCAGCCATGACTTTGACAACTGACCACCCGAACCCAGCCCAAGTTGCAGATTTAACAGAATCCCAAGGCAATTAAGTATCATTTTAAGCCACTAACTCTTGGGTGATAAATGTCGAACGGGCTTTTATTCAGTTTTTAAATCTCTATTAGATATCTTCAAGGTATCTAAAACTTAGCACCTTTAAAACTGAACTCCTGTTCTCACTCCCCAAACCTAAAATGTTCTGTAAATGACAAGACTATCCTCCGAGAACACAAAAATCTAGAAATTATCCTCAACTCCTCATCTGCCTTCCTCCTCTTTCTTCTATATCTAATACATTGTTAGTTTCTGTTGATTTTGTCATCTAATTATTTTTCAAATCCATTTACTTCTACTGCAAAGTTATAGGAATCCGTTTCTGCCGTGTGATCTCTGACAAGTCTCTTGACTTCTCTGAGCCTCGGTTTCCTTGAGTGTTAAATGGTGTTAATGTTGGTGTCTGCTTTCCAGTGTTACATACATCAAGTAAGACAGCATATCAAAAATGCTCAGTACAAGATCAGCTACAGAGGAAATACTTAGTCAATGTTAGTTAATTTTTCTTAATATGATGGCACACACAGAAAATATTTATGATGGACCCCAGCTTCTCATCTCCTGATGGTTCCCACCCTCTCCTCACCTGGAAGCAACAGGACACTGCCTTCACCCAGCGTCTCACTCTCCTGATTCCAGGCCTTCACACACGCTTTTCCCTCCCTCCACCAGGAAAGTCCTGCCCACCCTCCATTACAGGTGAAGTCCTATCTACCCTCCAAAACCCAAGTTGCATTTTACCTCCATATTTGCACTGTCACTGCTCCCTGTGGCCTGGATATAATGCCAGCGTCTCCCTCTTTCATGCTGTCTCTGTACTGTCTGCACACACATAAGGGGCTGCACATTATCATCCCTCACTTATTTAAATCCATCCCAATGTCACTGTTGGAGCAGAGGCCATGCCTTTACATCACCAGCACCTACAGTACCTCCCAGGACCTCGTACGTGCTCAATAAATGGTTGATAAATGGATAAATGAGTCAAGATCCAGTCTTCTGCCTTCCACCAATTCACAAAGGCAGGAACATATCAACACGACCAACCTCCTCTGCTTCCAAAGCCCTCGTTCTTTTGGTGCCAAAGCAACTGGCACTCAATTGGGAAAATATTTGCTATCACTCCCCCACCCAGATTCCAAATTCCAGTTCAAAGCTAAGTGCCTGTCTTCCCACTAGGGCAGCCCACGGCTTCACTTGGAGTGTTTCCCTCCCCTCTTCCCTGTGCATGACCTTAGCTGTACCGTTTACTGCTGGAACACCACAATATACATTTAAATAGGCTGGAAAGGTCAGACAGCAGAGCCATGTGCCCTTTCCCAGGAATCCATTTCACACCATGGCAGAGTCGGGCCTCCCAGCGCTCACAGAAGCCCGGATCTAAAGGTAAATTATGAAGCCTTTCTCTCAGGTGTGAGGACGACCCCATCATGCATCATATTCTAAGGAATAATAGCTATAAATCCATCTGTTACAAGCTGGGAGAGCATAAGTGTTGGGAGCCACAGTAGAATCTTAACTTCTGAGCCATCACCCTCATAGTCAGAAAGTTCAGCTGTGAAAATCAGGATCACGTTTCAAAAAAAAAAAAAAACAAAACACAGAGAAGGAGAGAAATCACTTGGCCAGCAGCTGCAGTTTCCCTGTCATCACCAGCGGGAAATACTCCAAACACAGGATCCTTGAACCTACAGAAAGCTCCCCCCATCCCCACTTCTTCAGCTCTCCTTCAAAGTAGCGACCCCTTATCTTCCCTTACCTGGCCACCTTAAATTGAGTGGCTCAAAGAGCTCTTAGAGAAAATCATTAAATGAGAAAGCCTCTCCCCACAGAAGCACACAACACTCGATGTCACGTAAAACTTTCTACTCAGTATCAAGATGTTCCTGGATCCCCAAAGTCTCTCCAGGGACCAAGGAACCCTCCAAAAGAATTTGTTCTACATTGTTCCTCAGCTGAGATTGAGAATAAATAGCAGTAGGTTGAAGTCTCCAAAGAATATGACCGAGAAGAGAGCAAAATGCACACACACACACACACACACACACACACACACACACACGTGCAGGAAATTCAGTGAAGAGATGAAGGAGCAGCCCAGACGGTGGGCAAATGTTGATGGGAATGCACACTCAGGATTTTCCCAGGGTCATTTAGGATGCAAGAAGAACATGGGTTGGGGATATGCTGGAAAGTAGGCTGTATGTCACCTGTCCCTACCCAAAACACTTCCCAGGGTTCATAGCCATACAACATGGAAAGGAATAAACCCTAAGTCAGCAAAGATACTTTGGTTCTCCTCCATGTTCCTACATTATGAAAACGATAGAACACCAAAGACAATGTACTGGGGCGGGGAGTCACCGTGATCACACTAGCCTCTTGCACACTGTTCTTTATGACTTCTTGGCCATGGGATGAAATGCCGGCCTGTGTGCAGGGCTATGATCCAGAGCACAAACCATTCTGAAACAACTCTTGTTTATACCTAACCTATTATAAATATACAAAGTCTTCCTATTTGATCACTATTCTCATCATAGAACAAGACTTATCATGTTTCCCTCTTTAAAAATATGATTTTTTACCATTAACTTGGTTTTGAACAAATCCTGAGGATAAATTCCAAGGCACAACATTACTGAGTCAAAGGTCATGAACAATGTCATGGCTTTGGGCACATACTGCCATTCAGAGCAGTTGTTCTCCTTTACAATGCCACTAGCATGCTAATTCCAGTTTCACACCAACTGAAGAGGGGTCTAGAGCTGATGGAACCATTGGTCACATTCAGAGATGTTACGATGCTGTAATCTGAGGTCACTATTCACAATCTTATGATGTCACCTGTAAGTAGTATTCAAACGTCTATTGGCCTAGACTTACTTTCCAGACACAGGACATAAACTCAGAGCAAAATGCTGGAAAGACCTAGTACGGGTATCTAGTCATAAATATCCTGTTTAGTTTCCTGCCTCTACTAATTACTAGCTGTACGGTCTTAGGTCTGTGTGTGTTTTACAACATAGATTGGGGTCATCTGTAGGAAGAAAAGCAAGATATTTGAAACAGAGGTTAAATTAAATTTAAAAAAAAGATTTACCCAAGAAAGGGGGGTTGTTAAGTGGAGAGGGGGATGTGGGAACAGGAGGATAAAATTCTGTGAGAGGACGGAGTATGGGGAGGGAAGAGGTGGTCCTGGGATGGCATGGAAAACACGGAACATGAGAAGTTTGTAAAAGGACAGGCATTGAGGGCCAGTGCAGAGGGAAGGGGATCAGGAATGGGTGGTGTCCCCTGGGTTCTGTCTACTTCTAGAAGAAAAGTGGTGGTAACCTATGAGTCCTGAAGCCTCCCAAGTCCAACTTCCCCCCCTTCCCCCTGTTCCCTCCCAGGGAGCCCCTAATTCCTCAGCGTGAGCCTTTAGCCACTCCCAGCGTCGTGAACGGACCCCAGCCCAGCTTCATCTTAAATGTCTTCCACATCCTTTGGGCCCAAACTGCTTGCAAACAACATGTGACACTTTGAGACATCCTGACCATTCCTCGCAGGTACCACTCTGAGCCTCTGCTTATATTCCTTGGGTCTCCCTCTCAGAATCAGCCAAGCTACATGAGGTGGCTCTTCCTCCAGGACACCTTCCCCAGGTGCCCTCCTGGAATTACTCTCAAGGCAATTTGTCTCCCTCTCCCCTGCAACCCAAATCATATTCTATTAGATCTGTGTTCCTGTGTCTCTTTCTACTCGAAAGTTAGCAACTGAAGCACAGGGCCAAGCCCTCAGGCCTCAAAGATTCACCCCGAGTGGGCATTCATCAGGGTGGGTGAGCTGTGCAGGGGACTGAATCAGCCTGGCCAATACCTGAGAATCAACCAAGGGCAACACTGGTAGCCCATCTTCTCCTGTTGATTGAATTACCTAAACCCCACCTGCTTGAATGAATGAATACAGACACACACAGATGAGTGAACGAAACTCCTGGAGGGCAGGGAGCCCCCTCCTAAGGAGGTGCAGACCTACCAGCAAGCATCTCCAGTCTTTCCATGAGAAACAAAATAATTTTGCTCAACTGGTGATTTGGCACCTACTCTGTTTTTCTGCCATGGTACTAATTCTGCAGGCCTTCTCCTGTCTATGCCAAAGAGCTTTGTTGAATTCTGAGAACTGAACTGTACATCTTTACATTAAATGTATTAAGATCCCATTTTCATGATACAAATGAATTTTCATCCACCTCTTATCCTCTGTACAATTCATAAAACCAAGAGTTAATTGACATGAAAGAAGAAGTCAGGAGAACTGAGGTCGAATCCTGGTTCCGCCAGTTGGTGGTTGTGTGGCCTTGGGCTGGGGTTTCTTGAACTTCAGTGAGACCCTATCTCCCCATCTTTAGAATTTAAATTTAACGGTGCGGTGCTCATCTCCAGGGTGCTTCTCAGAATCCCAATGAGACGCTCTGTGTGAAAACACTGTGGGAACCGTGAAGCCCCGGGTGATGTCAAGGTATTATTACAAAAATAACAGAAGCCTTTGTGCCTACAAGGTAATTAGATAATTGCAGATAAGTGGGTGATGTACACCCACCAATGTGGGGAATGAAACCCCAAAACAGTTCCCTAGGGTTGAGCTGGGTCCCAGTCTTAGGTGGTAGACCAGGACAGGCTGCTCCCTGAAGCCTGCCGCAGCCTTCAGGGCAGAGCTGGGGAAGATCTCTGACAGCTGTAAAGGTAACCCAGGAGGGAGACCTGGAGCCCTGGAGAAGGCAGAGGACCCTCCCACCAAGGAAGGGCTGGAGGAGCAAAGGACCAGGAAACATAGACTGCCTTACGTGAGAATCCAGAGGCAAAGACGGGGTCACTTACCTGCAATAAGAGCTTGAGTGAGTCAATGAGCCTGGGGACGCTCAACAGAAACACTGAACACCTCCTCTCTAAACAGCCGGGAGACACCCAGAGAGGGAAGAAGGACAAAGCAGAGGGAAAGAAGTGCAGGTGAAGGGCTTGTCCAAAGGGCTTACAGTGGTGGTTTTCAAGAGTATTTCAGCCTAGGAAATGTTTCTTTAAAGGAAAGTTGTGCAAACCCAATGCAAAAGCGCAGATAAACTCAAGGTGAGCTAGCAGAGGGCAGGTCCCAGCCCTGCTCAGCCCCATTGCCTCTCCACTGCCCAGAGGCAGCTTTTGAGAGGAATGGGAGGGACCAGACAGCAGAAGTAGGACACTGACCTGCGAAGGCACAGGATCTGCAACACACCCCAGGTCCCCTTCACTACCCGTCCCCCTTTCTACCTTTTAAAAATAGAACGACTCCTACCAAGTTTCAGTCTCCTCTCAGCTACAGACTTGTATCCCAACCTCTGGTGAAACTAGAAGTGACCTTGGGACTAAGTTTTGATCCCCTCCCTACCATGGAATGTCAGTAGAAATTGTGGGTGTCATTTCTGAATGGCTTCCTTAAAAGGAATCTTTCTCAGGGTTGGTGTCCCATACCTGTAATCCCAGCAGCTCCAGAGGCTGAGGCAGGAGGATCACAAGTTCAAGATCAGCCTCAGCAATTTAGCAGGTTCTAAGCAACTAAGTGAGACCCTGCCTCAAAATTTTAAATATATTTTTTAAAAAGGGGGAACTGGGGATGTGACTTAGTGGTAAAGCAGCCCTGAGTTCAATCCCCAGAATCAAAAGAAAAAAAAGAATCTTTCTCTTTTACCACCAGCATGCACAGGACAATGACTAGCTTCAAGGACACAGAAAGGACAAACTCAAAGCAGATGAGAAAGGAATCTTCATCTTGTTCAAGCTTCAATACTCTGGGTGTAATGACAACAGACATCTAGCCTCTGCCCCATTCAGGGCTAGGGGAGGGAAAGGGAACAAGTGAAAACACTCAATTGGGTGCCTCCCACCCTCCCTCCAAGGTCTTCTTCCTTCATTCCTCCTTGGTGCAGGGGACTGTCCCCAGGGCTGTGCCAGCTCATTACAGGCCCTACATGAAGCTACACCATCAGTCCCCAAGATCTTTCCTGACATCACTCCTAATCCCGATAACAGAATAATGAGCTCTCTTGACCTCCAGAAGCTTTGAATGGTAACAGATTCTGCTTATGCTTCAATTTTCAGGGGAAAGGATCCTATGGATGCTCAACAAATGGACCCAAGGACCAGCCTGTGACATGATGGGTTTTCTCTTCCTTTTCTATCTCTCTGTCCAACCAGGACACAGGATTTCACAGTCCCGCCAATTCTCCCCTTTCCCAGCAACTCCCAGGAAGTGCCTTCTGGAGGAGACTGTGGTCTAGTATCTCCTTTTTAAAATCCCACTGAGATCTATCGGCTCAAGCGGAGAAGTGCTATCTCAATTCCAATACCTGTTCTGTTGGGGGAAAAAAAAACTGCATTAAAGCCATGAAGTTCCACCTTTCCTGTGGCTGTTTTTCAGTTCTTCTCTGATATCTTCTTAATGTTGGATTTTTTTTTTCATCATCTAACACAACCAGAATAAGGAGCTATACGAACTGCCATTCCCATCACCGCTTCTTGACTTCAGGGATCCAGAATCTTTACAAAAACCATTGTTAAATACTGAACTAGGCCATTACTGAAAATGATGATGTTGAGGTGTAGAAAAGAAACTTAAGGCCTTGGAACATAAAAGCTATTCTAATCACTACATCTAATTACCAAAAAAGAATGACTCACCACAATATTTTAAATGTCTTAAAATATAACAAAGTAAAAAAGAGGAAATGTGAGCAATTGCTTAGTGAGCTGGCAATGGGAAGTAGG
This sequence comes from Urocitellus parryii, assembly GCF_045843805.1. NCBI lineage: Eukaryota > Metazoa > Chordata > Mammalia > Rodentia > Sciuridae > Urocitellus > Urocitellus parryii. Next base: position 188,155,647 of record NC_135535.1, on the reverse strand, counting down.
TCTCAGAGAATACAATTCCCATTTTAACATCAAAGATGCCAGGATCTTTCAAAATCATTGTAAGTTCTATTCTTATCAGTGTTTAAACTTAAGACCTTCAAAAGTGGTAGAACTTTCCACTCTTTTCATGAAATCTGAAGCCTGCCCTTGCTGTCTACTACAATGACAGCTGTGAGCTTTTACATATCTGTAAACTCACGTTAAGATTTTGGTGTTAGATTTAAATGCATCCTTCAATGCTTTAGTTCCTTCTTTTAGGACGTGCTTCAAAACATGCATGCTTAGATGAAAGCCCAGAGACCTAAAAATTATGTTGGCAACAGATTCATATCTTACCTTCAAAGATCTCACTGGAGCTGAATCACGGCACATAATTTATTCATTCTCATACTTATTGGGTCCTCACTGTGACCTCGGCACGCAGGTGACAGTTAGAAAAGGGATGTTCTCACCAATTGGGCATTGCCGTGCATAGCACAGAGCTGACCCTCTTGCAGAGATGAAATCCTTCACCCTCCAAATTATACCGAGAGGTAGGCCTTCTTACTTCTATTTTATAAATGAGGAAATTAGGGCTTGTATAATTCTTCCAAGGAGGTAATCAAAGATCTGCTCAGCTACAGAATCTGTCCATTCCCATAGACCATCTCCCTCTACGGGTGCCGAAGAAATAGAAAGCTAATGAAGGAAATTGTGCTCTAACCTGGCAGCCCAAACTTCTCTATGAAATAAGCCCTCTTTACTCCCCTATCTTTACAGATAAGGAAACCTGGACACAGAGAGATTAAATGATATTCTCGAAATTACACCAAGTGGCAAAATGGCATTTGAACTCAAAAATGGCAGAACAGGCTGGGTGAGGTGATACTACCTGTAATCTCTGGGGCTCTGGAAGCGGAGGCAGGAGGATTGCAAGTTCAAAGCCAGCTTCAGCAACTTAGGGAGGCCCTAAGCAACTCAACAAGACCTCGTTTCTAACTAAAATATTAAAAAAGGGGCTAGGGATGTGGCTCCATGGTTAAGCACCCCTGGGTTCAATTCCTGATACGAAAAAGAAGAAATAGCAGAACAGGGCTGAGCTCTTTATCAATACATTGATGCTTTTTCTCTCTACTAGAAGTTAAAATATATGCATGGAAAAAATAGCAGCAAAATAGTGACTAATTTCTACAAATTTGGGAGTAGGAAGACTCAGCCCTGGCTTGCTGATAACTGGACACTTCATAAAGCAGCAATTTGTGGAACTGGTGACCTAAGGGGAAGGTCAAGGCACCATCAAGGGAACCAGGAAAGGAGAAGGTGGGGATAGGAGGGAAATTTATTTGCTCAACATTTTGTGAGCAAGCAACTCATCCTATCCACCAGTTCCCAGCTATCAGTGAGTTTAAGAATCCTTTGTAAGTAAGTGTAAGGCCCTGGCTTCAATTCCCAGTGCCACACACAAAAAAAAATTAAAATTAAAGATGATGAAATAAAATAATAATGAAAAAAATCCTTTGAGGAGCTTGCTGAAAATATAGGTTCAACCAGATTCATTGGAACTAGAGCTAAAACCTTGAAGCTGAATTTTTGCTTTTTTAAATTATGTCTCAATAGATCTTATTTTTAGAGCAAATTTAGGTTTACAGCAAAATTGAGTGAACAATCCAGTGGTTCCCAAAGACTCCCCCACCCCAAAACACAGCCTCCCTCACAATGGCTTCCTTGTAGCACCAGGTGGAACCTTGGTTACAATAGATGAGCCCACACACCATTCCACCCAAAGCCCATGGCTTACACTGGGACTCACTCTTGGAATTGTACATTGAGTTTTGACAAGTGTGTGATGTGCAGCCCCCATTACAGTATCATACACAATAGATTTTTGCTGCCATAAAAATCATCTGTGTTCTACTTTTTCATCAATCTCTTCCCCCACCCTCACCAAACCCCTGAAAACCACTGATCCCTTTATTGTCTCCATAGTTTTGCCTTTTCCAGAATGTTGTCTGTATGAAATCATATGATATGTAGCCCTTCCCCTACATACTTTCACTAGTATGTATTTAAGGTTTTTTCATACTTTTTCATGGTTTTATTTTTTAACACTGCATAGTATTCCACTGGGTGGCTATACCACCATTTGCCCTTTCCACCTAATGAGAGATAACTTGACTGCTTCCAAATTTTGCCAGTTACAAATAAAATTGTTATAAGTATCCATGTGCAGGTTTTTGTGTTACATACATTTTCAACTCATTTGGGTAAATACCAAAAGAGCAAATTTTCTGAATCATGTGATAAGAGGGTGTTTAACTTTGTAGGAAATTGCCAAGCTGTCTTCCAAAGTGGCTGTACCATTTTGCATTCCTACTGGCAATGAATAAGAGTTCCTGACACTCTACATTCTTGTCAGTATTTGGTGTTGTCCCTTGGTTGGGATTTTTTGCCATTTTGATGTACATGGAGTGCTATTGAAGTTGCATTTTTGAAAAAAAAGCATCCCTGTGATTTTCATGCACATAATTAGAGCCTTTCAGAATATGGGCCTCATGAAGAGGGGAAGCCAGCCCTAACGCCAGCTTGCTGTTTCTCACAGGAGGGTTGCCAAGACTAACACACAACTGGCATCACCACTTCAGCCTCAAAAGTTAAAATATTGACACATCCCAATACCTGTTAAGAACAAGCCTCTACTACAAGCCCCACACATGTCCTGGCCTGCTAAGCAGCCACAGATCCACTTCTCAGACCTCCAAATTTCCTAGTGTCCTGTCCCTACAGAGGTAAAGCTCGACACTGAAGGGGTCTCAGGACCCTGCCTTCAGCTAGGGCCAGAATCCTTTCTGACTGAGCAGCACCCAGGCCCTTATTGTTTGTTGAATATTTTAAAAATCATCCCTGGAATTACCTTATGGGAATATTCACCATTTCCCAGCCCCCAGATGACCCCAACACTTGCTGGGCTTAACAGACGTGATGGAGCCTCAGTCTCAGAAATGCTGTCTGGGTGTGTTCTTTGTTTAGTTCATCGTACTTTCCAAGCACCTCTCATGCTTTTCTCTTTCTTGTTTTGTTTTCAATCTTCCAAGATTATTCTTTGGGAGCATCTTGCAATTCAGAGAGGGAAATGACATTTCAACTGAGGTTAGAACGATTCTTCTAAGAAAAATGCATTTACGTCCAAAAGCAGGGACTGTGGATACAGAGACATCACTCAGAGATGTGAAATGCAAATCCTAGTTCCATTTTATGGGTCACCTGACTTTAGGAAACTGGCATTACCTATTCCTTCTGGAGCTACTATACAGGTTGCTTAGATTAAACACATGCATGAGGCATATAGAAGTTACTCAAATAATTGTAAACAATTCTGTAAGCACATAGTACATGCATGCACTATCCCTCAATTAAAAAAAAAATAAGCCCTGTTTCAGGATTGTAACCTTGTGTTACAAGGGTGAATGGGTCTGGAGAGCTGATTTACAACCTGAGTACTATAAGTCATCAATTGTTCTGCTTATGGGATTCATACCAAATGAGTGGATTTTAGCTGCTCCTGCCACAGAAACAACAATAGAAATGGTAACTCTGAGATGATGGGTATGTTTCTTTGCCTCACTATAGAACTTTTTACTGTCTATATGAACCCCATAACATCATGTTGTATACTTTTAAATATACACAAACAAATTTATGTAAAAATAGGGGAAAAAAGTGTTACTTTTTTCAGAGCTGCAAAACTGTCCAAGGTTGGTTTAGCAAACAGTTCAACCCCATCAAACCAATGGCAAATGTGGTTCCTTTGATCTTTTCTATTTGGTGAGCAACCAGTCAACATCAATGCTTGCTGGGAAAATCATATCTGGGGGGAGAAAAGAAACTCCATTCTGATTTAGAAAACATTTAACTCAAACACTATCATTAGTCACTAAAGGTGTCGTTTTATAGACCTCTTTCCTACACTATTTATTCTTCTCTATTTTTGCAACAGCAAATATTCTCAGCCCAGCTCCCTGATTTATTCTAAAGCAGGGGTGTGGGTGGGAAATGCCTGCTTTCGTGGAATGTCACCCCTCCTAAAGGCAGAAGGGTTCAAGGGAATCCTGGCCCACCCCATGTCATTAGGGATGGATGCCACTTTGTCATAAGTGCTAGGCTGCAAAGAGTAGAGAAATGGGTAGATAATGAAATTACTGAACACTCAAAGTGTCAGAGACTGACAGGCTAAGGCTATCCATCAGCGATTATATGAGGCATTAACATGCTCCTTCCCATCCAGGGACAGAGGCAACGAGAATAGTAAATAGACTGGAGGGGTCTATGCAAGAAACCAATAATTTAATGAACTGACAACCAGCCAATACCCGGAGTAGGTGGCCTGCCCCTGCCCCACTAGCTGTTTTACACAGGCACCTGCCCCTTGCATGACACAAAACAGCAACGTCACCCAGACTAACATCTTTCCCTCACAATCTCCTTTCCTATAACTCCTATACTAAATTTGATGTATTTCTTTTTTTTTTAGAGAGAGAGAGAGAGAGAAGAAGAGAGAGAGAATTTTTTAATATTTATTTTTCAGTTTTCGGTGGACACAACATCTTTATTTTATTTGTATGTGGTGCTGAGGATCGAACCCAGCGCCCCACGCATGCCAGGCAAGCGTATTACCGCTTGAGTCACATCCCCAGCCCCTAAATTTGATGTATTTCTTTCAACTGGCTCATCTTTTTTTTTTCTAAAATTAGTTGATTTGGAAAGAAAACTAGATATTACTACCAAAATGGAAAATAGTATCACCTGCCATAAATGCAGAGTAATCATAAAAATAATTGCAAAGCAGGGAAAACAAGGCTATTAAAGTGCAGCCAATATTCTACTATGTTCCCTGCTGGGGGCTGGCAGCCTGAGGCCTGCTCTTTCTCTGAAAACAGAAGATTTTCAAGTATTAGAAAGGTGTCAAAGACACACTAGCCCCAAACTGAGGTTCCTCCTTAATGTCCTAAAGGGATCAATTAAAAAAAAAAGAATTCAATCAGCAAATGAGCCATTGTTATTTTATTGCCACATCTATGAACTCCTGCAGTTCTTACACTTGGGAAATACCATTAAGATCTTTGGTTACAGAGGATATATAGAGCATTGACAGTCTTTTCACAAATACAGAAAAAATTATGGAATTCCCTGGCCCTAGTAAACCCAAATGTAAAAAAACCACTGTGCTCCACCAAGCTGAAAGATAGACCACACACAAGATCCCTCCGTGAAGACTCCTAGGGGAAACCATTTGGTCCCTTCAAAGGGTTGAATTCAGAGGCACAAGGCTGCTCAGGAAGGTCTCCAGTCCACAGCAGGGCAAGGTGACCTCACGCGATTCAGTGTGAAGAAGGCTAAAACTGGTAACTAGAGTCTTGGATCAGAGAGCCAGGACCAAAGAAGCATCATGGTGGCCCATGGGACCTGGAATTGGTCAAATCAGTAGGAATCAAATTAGGCTGTGCCAGAGTCTAACCAGCCCCAGGGACAACGCCCCACAGGAACCAAGAACGGATTATAGAGAATAACTGACTTCTTCTGTTCTTCACGTCTCTTGTCTTTTCTGGCCACCATCATCTCTAAAACAGTGTCATCAGAGGGAGAATTTCAGTCCCTTGGGGAGCATTTTGAGAAAATGTGGTGGGGTAGGGCAATACTGAATTTAGGGCAGGAATGTGGATAATTGCACACTATGCTATACCATGAAAAACTGCCTGACGTCCCACACAACTTGAAGATATCCTACCAGACATTCCCGTAGGAAAGAACCTGTCTGTCATGAACTATGCCTAGAATCTATATTCATTGTACACAGAAGCATAAAATACATTTTCATGATCTTGGTAGATTCTGACTTTTCTAAGAATGCAGCTACCATGTAGAAACCGAGAGGGGAGATTGTCTTTTGTTTTATAAAGAAACTTTACAAAAAAGTTATTCAGCGTTTTAGGAAATCACACAATAAATTGCAGTGCCATTCATAGCATATGAATTTCCAATACCACACACCTGATAGTCTGCCTTTATGGCTGTCTTATTCATAGCGATTCTATGTATAGGAGCGAGCATCTGGCGACTTCATTATACCTTCAACTGCAGTCATACCTGAGCACTTATTGAAATGCATACTATTTTGTTATAAATTATGCTCCCTTTATTTCTTCTCTATATTACAGTTAGGGCATTATGTTGATTTAATTATGTGTGTAGGCAGGTTAGATTACCTCTGAATGTCATTTCGGTATTTTAAAGTAAATATTTCAATTTTTTTAATAAAAAAAAGGAAACTGATTCTAACACTCCTAAGAAGACTGTTCTAAAGAGACTATTATGGTGGGTCTCACTCTGTTTCCTCATGGAGTTCATCTAGGGTCTCCCTCAGGGTAGAGAAAGGCAGGCTGCTCATCCTCCCCAACCCCTTAGTGTACCTGGCCATGAAGTCCTAAGTAGTGGTGTGTTTTCCAAGGGGCTCATCTCTGATGTACCCCTCCTGCATCTCATTCTTGCTACAGAAGTCCCCTTGTCCTGAAAGAAAAACTGGCAAGTAAGTGTGGAGGTGTATTGTGTATTATTTATTGAAGTAATCGTCCCTACGTCCTCCTCCGCAACCAGGCTGTATAATAATCTATCTCTACTTGTCTGTCCACGTTTTGGTCCATTTATTCTTCCTCTGGGTTCCTGAAAGTCTCTCCCTCCCATCCTACAGGCATCTTCTTTGAGCACCTAAACTCCCTTTATCAATGGCTTCCCATCCACAGAAGCCACTTGGCTCTTTATGGCTTCATGATAGGAAATGGCCCAAGCACCAACCCTTGAAGGAAAACAGGTCCCTGAGTAATGCCTTGGGCTTTAATCCATAGAGCCAAGGATTGTCACACATCCTAGATTTTCCAAACCAAAAGCAGACACAAAGTCTGGCAAAAATATGGACATAAAATCTGACAATGTACAAAGTATCTGGAGTCATGACTGCTCCAGGCATTCAGGGATAAATGACTCCATAATGGTCAACTTAGAACTCTTTGGAAGGAGCTCTCAAGGTGGTTGGATGTGAACTCTCTCTCCCTTGGAAACTGAGAAGAAAGGAAAACCCAGACAATATGCTCCTAATGATCTGCTGGCCTCTTCTTCTGATTTGCCATTACTGACTGCCTCACTCTGCTCCTTAAATTTTGGTCATTAATAAAGTTCCATCTTCAACTCTCCAAATGTAACCCACTCTAACAGCTTCATCCCAGTTAAATGCCAATGGACCCCAGCCCTCCCTCTCCAATACAGACCTTCTTCCTGATCTTCAGTCCTATAAGTCTAACTGCCTCTTGGAAGATACCTCCTGAGCTACAGGAATACTTCAATAACATGTCAAATCATGCTCTTTCTTCTCCCTTCTCACCTGCTAAATAAAGTCATTGTCATTGTTCTCTGTCTTTATTCCTGTCTTTGCTTCATGGTGAACCTGCCCCTCCCAGAATCCCAGAATCCATACCAAAATCCTGAAAGTCTTATTGACCTCATTGTCACCCACAACCATTCTATCACTGTTAGATCTTAACAATTCTATCTTTGCAATGACAATTTGTCGTCCTGCCCTCTGTATACCCACAACTTGAGTCGACATTTCCATCATCTGCTACCTGGAATATTATAATACCTGGACCTGACCCAATCCCTCCTCCTTCTCACAGCTTCCTACCTATTCCCCAACTTCCTAGCAATGCCATCCAATTAAAAGGTGTCAAAACTAACATTTAGCTCCCCAACAAGCTTTCAGTGGTCACTTGTGATGCAGAATACAAATTCCTAAATGTAGCCCCCCCCCCAATATTATTTCCTTTCAATCAGAAAGGACTGGAAGCATTTGAATCAGACAGACCTGAGATTAAATTATAGGTTCACCGATTACTGGCTGCATGACCTTGGACAAGAACAAGAGTATAGGCTCATTATTTTAATTACCCTAATTGTAGAGTCTGTGATTATTGTGCATAGAGTTCAAGTTCCTATCCAGCCACTCTGTGTAAAAAAATATTCACCCATGTGAAATGGGGTCGCACTATGTGACACTCAAAATAACTCACTTCTAGAGTGGCAAGAATCTCTTTTTCTCAAAATTGGAGATAATGTCAACTTACCCCAGCTTTGTTTAAAATGATTTAAACGCGGGGAAAAATACAGTTATATACACCGCGTCTGACTCAAGTTCCACTGATCCTCTCCTCCTTTGCCCAGCCCTGGTACTAATGCAATAGAACGCCTTATCAAGGGATAAAGTTGGAAAACTAATGACCCCCAAACCACTCAGTCCCAGTAAGGACACAGCCATTACAGAAGACCCCCTTGGGTCCACGTAGGTACCTGGAATAGAAGAATGGAACACAGCCACAAAGGTGCAGGAATTTAGAGAAGGTGAGTCCTTGTAAATCAAGAGTCATTTCACATTTCAGGAAGGAAGCTGCTTTGGAAGACAACAATGATACAAAGAAAAAATTTTAACCACCTTGATACCAAGAATACTTAAAATTACACTTCCCAAAGCAGGAAATGCTCCAAAGACCATAAGGATAAATGTTCATTGCATTTCTTCCAACCGCCAGGGACAGAGCAAGCACGGTGAGCCAGCCAGGGGAATAAAACACTCATGGCCGTGAAGGACCAAACGGTCTTATCGAGTCATTAACATGCTTGACCAGCGAAGCAAAGCAGAATGGAAAGCAGTCTAAAAGAGGAGCTGACCGTGTGCCACAGGAGGATAGACTAAGTGGCACCGGAGCCGTACTGGATGAGCAGGCCGTGCCCTACCCCAGGTCCTGCAGCTCCTCCCCACCCAGCCCTGCTGCTCAGATACCTCTGACCAGAGGCCAACATCATGTTCTGGAGTTTTTCAGATAACTGTGCCTTTTCTGAACCCTGACGTTTTTTTTAATCCAGGCCAGAACCATCCCCGAAACAGGACTGTCTACATTTCCAAGACTGTAGACCCTGAGCCAGAGTTCCCTCCATCCTCATGCCTCCAGACCATCCCCCTCCTTTCAAAATACAACAACCCTGCTCCTATCAGAAGACTTCCATCACTGACTTTATGAGGGAAGAATCATGGCAAATGTTAATGTCTGTTTTAGCCACATCCAAGGATCGCTAATTCATAATTGGTCCCGTATTCCCAGGGTGGCAGAGGATGGTAGATGACACAACAGTGCCATTAGAAGCCCTAATTCGCTGATGAATGAAGAGACGGAGCTGAGGGGCACCTAGACCTCACCTGAAACAAGGGCCCAATTCTGCCAGAATCTTAGATGGAATGTTCATAAACAGATCCACTAATCGGTCACCACTGGGTTAACCAGTCAACCATGGGTGGTTTTAGAGCTTCCAACCCCACTGGGCCTCTTGGAGGCACCTGTGAAGTGGAGATAATGGCTTACCTGTGTAAAGGCAGGGGGCTGGACCAGATGGCTTCCTAAGTTACCTTTGAGCTTCAGCTCCCCCTGTGTGGCCACCAGGAAGGGAAAAGGCTGCTTTCCAAGCATGACAAGGGACTGACGGAAGCTAAGTTTGCACAGACATATATTTGCTTACAGGGCTTGGAGTCCATAGTCCCTCCAGGAGCCCACAACAAGATAAAGAGGGGGCTGTCCATGACATTGACTTCATCAGTCATCTCAGACCAGGATAGGCCAAGCCTCTCTCACTCCACCATGAGCTTCCTCCCTAGCTCAGGAAACCCTTTTCTCGTTGCTTTCTGACAAGCTCACAACTCGACTGGCCTTGCTTTGAACAGCTCCTGCATGTTCTCTCCCTAGCCCTCAGTATCCTCAGGAAGTTGCCTTCCCAACTGTGGGGTTAGGACAGTCTCCAGGTTCTCCCAGTTCCACTACTTCATCAATTAAGACACTGACCAGGAAATGGCGCTGTTTGGAGACTATAAAACAGAGCAAGAAAGGAGTAGCCTAAGTTTCAGTCCTGATGCAAGCTAAGAATGTCATCTTCTGAAGGTCAAGTAGCCACTGGACCTCAATTTCCTCCTACTTTACAACAGGGAAGAGAGGGTTGAGCCAGTTTCATACAGTGGAGATTGCTCTTGTGTTATGCAAAGTACTTCATTCTGCTAAAGGTAAATGCATTCGTACAGAGACCATGTTCCGCTCATCTCAGAATGCCCCAGGAGCACTGAGCTTGGCACCTTTGAAACAGTAAGACAGCTGCTGAACTGTCAATCACCAGCATAATCTGTGCCTTTGGGGAGCTTAGACACTTGGGGGGCCATAGACACAAATAATCCTATTAGGGTAGAAAGTCGGCATTAAGAGAAAGACAAGCTGTGTAATGGAGTGAGTCTTAGAGGGGAGCTTTGTTTTGATCTGAGGCATTGGGGAAGGCTCCAGGGAGAAAGGGGTGTTTGAGCCATGAGATGAGATCTATGTGACAGCAGAGGTAGCGCTTCCAGGGGTCATGGGTTCACATGGAATTCCAGCCCAGGCCCGGAGATTTTCCTCTTCACCTTCTAGGAAAAGATGTCCACCTTTCTTCTTCCTTTGCTCTCACCGTCTTTTCAATGCAGCTTATATTTTGCCTCCCCCCACCCCCACCACCTTTCACTTTCCCATCTTCTAAAAACTCCCACCAGGAAATGGTCCTTCCTTTCTTTTTTGTGTGCCCTCAGTTAACGGGCTTACTGCTAAATACTTGAATCTATGCACCCTGCACGGTATTTTCAGCACCGTTTCTGGTAGTTTATAGGAATCGCTGTCTGCTGCGAGGTTATTTTGCTTGGTGGTGGCTTTGAGCTGAAGACTGCACCCAGGTGCTCCCGCAGGGGAGAGATGCAATGTCACATGGAACCTGGATGGGCTCTGGCTCTCCTGTTCAGGAAAGGAAACCCCCCATACCCATGAGCTACTGGGCAGAGTTAGGGACGTGTTCACACAGACTCGCCTGAGTCATTCCATATCCTTAGGAAGAGACAAGATGAGGGGGAAAGTACTGAATTATCCAACCCAGTTGAGCACTGGGACCGTCATCATCCCTACTCGTCAAAGAAAGCCAGGCAGGAAAAGCAGTGTCCCAAGAGACACAGCAAGATATAGATTCTCTACCTGGGGGTGGTGGCGGGGAGCTGCAGGGGGACAGACTGTGCTCACCCCCACACACGGCTAAGATTTCAAAAGGCAACCATTTTTTCTGAGTGTATATCAAGTTCCATCCTCTGAACAGACATGGTGCTAAGGATGGTTCCATTCATTCATCTAATTTTCTCAGCAAATTCCAGTTTTTACATTTCCTGTTGGAGAAATATACCCCGAGGAGAGAGAGCCTCCTGGTGGCCAGGCGGGACCCCAGCGATCCGCTGGCCTGACCTCAGTTCTCAAAGACAAACCCAAAGCAAGATGTGTTAACCTCTGCCCTGAGAAAGGAGATGAAAACATCTGAGCGCTCCAAAGAAGGAGATGAGATGGTTTCTAAGCACTTTGGGGCAGAATCCCCAGAGATGCAGAGAGCTGGAGCGGCCTCCTGGCTGTCTGGCCAGTGCTCCCCATAGGTCCCCAGGACCAGCCCAGGATGATGGCTTCTGACTCAAAAAGCACCTGTCAGACACACACAGGGGCCCTGTAGATGAAAAGAGGAAGGCAGGACATCAAAGAAAGTTCCTAAAAAGGCGTTGCAGAAGACTGCACCTTGACCAAGCTGTGAACCCCAGGTGTTTTCTAAGCTGAAATTGTTTTCAGGAGGGACACATACACACTTGATGTCATAGCCTCCCCACTTCTTTCTCTCTCCTATTTGGAGTTGCAGGCACTTGCATTAACTCTGTGACCTCCGATACCCAGTCGAGAAATGCTGAGTGTCCCCAAAACCAGACTGTCCACCCTCTAACTGCTGCTGAAGGATAGGAAGATGTCAGCTGAGCAGGCTGGGAGCCCTGGTGGTAGGAGACAATGATGTCATTAGAGGGAGGTTCTAAATCCTAATAGATGGCACAGAAGGAATCGGTGTAGTATAAATGCAATTTATGTGGACCATAATGTCCTCCATCCATCCCCATAAATGAAGGTAAAACCGTCCCTCACCTGACAAGTTCTAGTTCATACTTATCGTTAGCAGTGATAAATCCCACACAGTAATGGAGCTCCTGGAGTCAACCTTTCATTTCTGGGTAGCTTCAGTGTCACAGTCAAACCACAATTTGCTCATCCATCCAAAAGGAAACCTTGCCGAGCCTTGTTCCACTTGTAACTCATTTTTTAACCTTAAGTGATTTTTGAGAAAGTAATGTAATCACACAGTAAAAGAAAAAAAAAAAGAAAGATAAAAGAAAACCACAAACCTAGAATCACAAAAGGGTTTTCTATAAAAAGCTACCCTACCTTCTCTGTCCCTCAGTCAAGAGCTTTCTTAGCAGTAAATACCATTACAAGTTTCTCATGAACCCTCCTAGAGATCACCAGCCCTGTAGATGCAAGGTACATATTTACACATGGTTCTTATTTTTATGCAAATGAAGGCATGCTATGGACCATGCACTGTACATTTTTTCCCTCATTTTGTATTATACATTCAGATAAGTCCTTATCAGTAGGAATAAATCATTCCTTTTAACAGCTATATAGTATTCCATTTTATAGATGGTCCATTATTGATTTAGTCAGTTCCTAACTGACAGACATTATGGCTATTGTTCCAGTCTTCCATTCCCACAATGTGAAAATAAATGGCCTTTGGTTTCATTTTATTTTGCTTTCAACTCAGCCACTTCAATTTCTCTACCTTCCTCACCTAGATTCTGGGACTTACCCTGGGAGACAGAACAAATGTCTCCACAGAGCTGTGGTTCCCGGCAAAATGAAATAAAGTAAAAGCCTCCCTCCCTGGGCCCATCTGGGGGGAGTTGCTATGAGCAGAGTCTATAAGAATAATAAATCTCTCTTGACAAGGGAGTTGGAGGAAGCTGCCCAGGATACAGCAATGGGCTTCTCAGTTGGAGATGTCGACAGGCTATATTGAAAGCAGAAAATTGAGCCATATAAATCTGTAATTGTAACCCCCGCTTTCACAGGCAAAGCGCTGCCTGCTTGTGGCTGGTTCTCATTATCTGCTTACAACTGTAATGTCTGTGTGGTCTTTTCCCTCCACTGCGGTTCTCTGGGGGATTCAGAGCTGGGATAGTGGGATGGGCATTTGTTTTTAAAAGGAAAATGAAAAGGTACCAATTATAGGAAAGCGATTTCTTCTTTTGATTCCACCTGCTGTGGACTTCACTGTCCCTCTTCAGGGGAGACTATCACCATCTTGTGCAGACATAAATTGTTTCTGGAAAAAGAAATCCTACCTGCCCATCCTGCTGTATGAAGCGCATCCGACAGACCGGCTGGACTCACGGGTAAGTTCAAAGTTCTCACCAGTGCAAACCAACAGACCAGCTCAGCTTCTCCCCAGACTTCCTGAAGCACGGGTCCTAGTCAGAAAGGAGTTGTTGGATTCTGCAGGAGTCATCGTGGAGCCCACACAGCGCAGACAGACAGAGGGAACCGCGGCATTCCATTCACATGATCCATTGCAAACGTGTTCATCGCTTGGCAAAATTACCACCACCGTCCTCAACAGAGGCTCCGGCATCCGGGAACTCCATCAGTAAGGACACAGAGATCAGAAAAATCAGCTGTGTCCCCTACCAGTGTCATTGATGAGACCAGGGTGTGACGGAACTCCCCATGCCAGCTGCCTCCCATCCTCCACCTTCAGTAAAAACATGAAGACAACTGAGGAGTCAGTCCTAAAATCCTGACATGGGGACTGTGTCCTCCTGTTTGTTACCTAAAATAAAATGGGAAGTCCTTCAAGCGGCCCACGACTGCACTGGTCTGTTTGTGCTGCTGAGTACTTTGGATGTAGCAATAAGTTTAGCCTAACCACCTGATGTCACTGAAGCAGGATGGGCGTGCGGGATTTCTGTGATGCTTTGCAGAGAACACTGGAGAGCGGGAATGAGTGGAGCTACTTTGGGATGGTGGAAGGTTCTAGATGGTTTCCTAAAATGCACTTAAAGTGCTTCCCAAGCCAAACTCAGGTCATGACCAAGTGTCAAACACCAAGGCAGACCCTGCCTGATCCTGCACAATTTTTTCAATCCCAGCAGGTGGGTTGCAGATGGGGGATCCAGGGCCCACAGAAACAAGGCCCTGGGCCTGAAGGGCTTGCTCTCACCCAGCTCACGGTCTGTGCCTGAACCTGAAGCATGCCCCTCGGCCTCTGCTTTTAGGACTCCACTTCCTTCTCTCCTCCCTTTCATTCGTGTGTGTGTGTGTGTGTGTGTGTGTGTGTGTACACATGCACCTTCCAATCCCCAGACTCTTTGTCACTAAAAGAAATGAAGACTATTTTTTTTTACCCCTTCGACTCCCCGCTGGTCAAAACAGAACTTGACATGCAGAAACTGCATCAATTGTGCTGAGTGAACACACAAATGCACTAAAACACAAGGACATACTGATTCATTCACAAGGAGGCACACATTCATGGCCAAGAACCGTGGTGCTTTGAGGTCAGAGGCTGGGGCGGCTCCTTCCCTTGTGCATCCCCATGGGATTCTCCCTGAAGAGTCACCAGAACACTCCCAGCCCTCGAGAGGTGTCCAGCCCATCGGTCAACGGCCTGCATTTCTTCTGCAGAAGTCCCATTCGTTTCATCACATTCTCAAAGGGATCTGTGGCCCCAAAGAACTTCGTGTTCACTGACTTGGAGAATCAGAACATCTGAGACCTGGAACGGTCCCCACTGCCCTCCCTGAAATGGAGCAGAATTTGAATGGGGGGAGGCTGCAGGTGTGATAGTTCTGCGGACTAACAAGCATCATTGCTCTGCTTTATGGAGACGGATAAATCACCGAGACTTTAAGAATCCCCACCCCAGGAATGCTCTCGCGCTTGACAGCGAGCACATTTTTTTTTTCCCCACACAGTCAACATCATCTGCAGAAGGAGCAGCAAAGCCCTGTCAGTCCAAGAAAAAGAAAAGAGACTTGGGGCAAGATTAAAGAAATAAATAAATAAAGCTCCATCTGCAAGCCAGAAAACAGGCTCCTCCTCAGATGCTGCTAAACCTCTTGATTCTGGAAAGAGAACACAAGATCCAGGTGATGAACCCTGGGCCCTGATCCCAGACGCTGGGCAGGGAGCGCAGCCTCTTTCCTGCCCACATGGTGGAAGCCAGGGAGACGGAACCTTGCCTCTGAGCATGAAGAAGAGCCCATGATTTGTCATGGCTGTGCTCAGGGAGATATTACCTGGGTAAATTCCTCCACATTGTCCAGAAAATATATCTCTTTATAAAAAGCCTAGCTTGAGCACCTGATTTTGCAAGGCTTTGTGCCCTATGTAAACAGATCCTGTGTCTCCCTGTCTCTGGAATAGTTTCTCCACCCCTGTCCTGCATAGGGGATGGACTGCAGCCTCCCTGGACCCTACTCAATAGACGGCAGAAGCAATCCCTACCCTAAGCTGTGACAACCAAAAAGGCCTCAAGATTTTGCAAAATGTCCCCAGCTGGGGAGCTAAACTGCTCCTGGGTGAGAACCACAGCTCTGGAAATCCCCTAATTGTGCTCTGGGAGCATGGGTTCTAGGGGATTTTAACAGTTATTACTTAGAAGAAAATAGGAGACGGTGGTCCAAGCGTCTGGGAAACCCTGGATTCAACAAGGTAAACAGGGCTCTTCCCTGATGGATTTCTCAGCACCCAAAATAGATAAGGGTGCACCGTGAATCTCTAAGAGGAAAACATAATACCCAGCCTTTTCCCAAAGGCATGTAGCCACAGAATCCTTTTATCTCAGAGCGTTGAGGATTAGTATTCTGAGGATTTACTTCTGGAACAACTTCTATAAAATAAAATTGCAAATACACCTCTAAGGCAAACACGACCTGAGAAGAAAGAGGTGAAAGATGCCGAGGCATGGTCCCTACACACCGGACCTCCTGTGACACAAGTGATCTCAGGACCTGGGACCTCGTCATTAGAGGTTCATTTTGGGTTTGGTCTTTCAAGCTTTAGAAGTACAGATACTTGGGAAGATACTAAAACACTATGTCACTATCAACCAACACTTCGGCCAGGGTAGGGTTATCAGATAACTTCCTCACTGCCAGGGGACCTGGGATTGTGGCTCAGCGGTAGAGCACTCACCTAGCACAAGCGGGACCCGGGTTCAATTCTCAGCACCACATAAAAATAAAGGCATTGTGTTGTGTCCATCTACACCTGAAAAATAAATATTTTTTTAAAAAATTCCTCACGGCGAACACCACCAGGCCCAAGAGTTTATTAAGAATAGAAAATGACAGAAGCACATGAAGTATGCAACAAGGTAATCCGGGAGAGAAAATGGAGAAACAGAAAAAGACACCAAAACCAACCTCTCTTCTTTCATTATTTTGGCCAGGGTGGCCTCTGTTGTCATATCCACATACACAATCTGGACTTTAGGGAATTTTAAGGACATCCGGAAGGTTGTCTTCCAGGAGGAATTATAATCACTATATGCAAAACTGATTTGAAATATGGTGTTGTTCTACCAAATAGATGGCTGTAATTGCCACCGATTTCAAAGATCATAAATAACTGAAACGGCAAAGAACCTTGAACGACCCAATCCTCCTGTTCTGTGAATTGTTGTACCTACAAAAAATCATTGAACGCAAAGCCGAACATGTAAAACAACTGTTTTGTGTCTATTCTCAATACAGTTTTATCTATTCTCATTTACTGTGGCTGGATTCCTACCCAACAACACTTGACCTAAGAAACCTTCTAGAAACTCACATCTCCCCCAGAGCACCACTGGAAGCCACTCTTCCCATTTCCTTGTGAGAGGAGCTGAACCCCGGAGAGATGATGTGGCTCCCTGGGGTTCCGTGGTTTGTCAGTAAGAGATTCAGGAGCAGAAGCCAGGTGCTTAGCCTGATGCACTTCCCATCTCACCACGTGGTGACCAGCCTAATAAGAAGCCTAAGAAGAAGCATTCTAACCCCACAGTAGATGAGCTGCCTTGGAACAAGGTGATCCCATTCTGCAGGATCCAAGACATGGCTGACGATCAGTTGTAGGGTGTGGCGACTGCACTGAGGGGAACGATGAACTAGACATCTTTGCGGTCTCTTTTTATTTAAAGTCTCACTACTAAGTCCTTCTTCCAGTTTTCAGTGACGGGATGCTTAGGCACTCCTGCCCTCGGGAAGCCACACACCCCGAAGGGTGAACCCCTGTCCATTCCACCAAGTTCCCCAGCTCCCTGCCTTCCCTTGAAGGGAGCAGTTCAGCTGAAAGGAACACGGGCTCGGCACGGGTGAGCAATGCTAGACGCCCAGGTGACATATCCCTCAGCCAAGTCAACAACTCCAGGCTCAGTGTGCATCAGGCAGAAATATGACAGTGACTGTCAGTCACCCAAAGTATCATAAGGGAGGTTGAAAAGACTAAAGCTGCCTCAGAACTGGCAATACAAGTGATCCATGCGCAAGATGGCAGCTCCTGCTCCAGGTTACTGAGTGCGGAGAGCAAATTCAGCCCAAGGGATGCTTGGGAACATGTCTGTGGGTCACATGAACGCCGACACACACACCCTCACACACAGCACCACTCCATCGGGGTGTCTGCCAAGCTCCCTAACCCCACCTTCCTTCTGCCTCCGTTCTTCATCTGAAGGACCCCCAGGGACAAATGCCTGCAGGAGAATGGAGAAGTCCCCAGGGCAGAGGAAGAGGAAGATGTGCCCGGACACCAAAGAACAGGACAAGTGCAAATGTCCAGTTGGGCCTGAAGAACAGCAGGAACTGGGGGCCCTGGATGAACGCCACTCAATAAGATCTGCAGTCCCCTTCCTGGAATACAGGAAAGGACCCCTGACATTTGGCAACTAGTAAAAAAGTACAGTGACAAGTTTAAATGTTCTTTTCAGCTGCAGACTCCCGTCATTCTATTTTTGTTGGCTCCGTGTGGTTTTTCTCTTTGTTTCTGTGTGTGTGTATGTGTGTGTGTGTGTGTGTGTGTTCATTTTGTGTGTTCTCTCCCCAGTAGCCAATGCATCCTCCTCAAACATCAGCTAGTGGGTGGTTCCAGTCCCTGTCCTCCATGAGGCCATTGCCTCTGAATTTCCCAGAATAAATCTGACCTACCTTCTATACTCCAGCTCTGTCAGCATCAAAGGAGATGAATGATGTAAAAGAACTTTGAAAACATAAAAAAAAAAAGCCCCGTGACACACGTACCACATACAGATACGTAATATTCTGTTGGGTAGGCAGCTGCCGTGTGGGGTGGGACAAGTCCTGGCCTTAGCATCACAAGGGGTTCGAGTCTCAGATCTTTCACCTACCAGCTGTGTGACACAAGCAAGCTACTTAACTTCTCTGGGCTTCTGATGACTCACAGCGGAGGCTGCGAAGATCAAATGCGATACAAAGGTGAGATCTGAGCCATCAAGCGTTCTAACAGATGTCAGATATCAGCATTACTACGGCACCTGCCTGCAGAGTTTTCCGCCACCTGTCATCTCCAGTGATACCCATTTTCTGTGCAAACTACGTCTGCAGCGCTTCCCATCCATTACCATTATCAGTCAGTAAAGCAATATAATGAACTCATAACCGTGTCGCTCTCCGCTGTTTGAGAATATGGTTCCTAGCAGTGCTGTGGATAGTAAAAATAGCATCCTATAGCTCGTACCTGTGTGTTATTAGTTTTTCTCTAAGACAGTAAACTCCTAAAGAGAGATCTTATCTGACACTGCCAAATCCCCCCAAAGAGAAGGAGCATCCAGCAGACACTAAACAAATGTTTGATGACTGACAAAGGACACAGGTAACTCTCCCGTGATGCACAACTCTCACCTGGCCTCCTTCTAAAGGTAATTCATTGAAGAGCCCTCCTTCAGCATATTCTAGAAGAAACAGTCCTTAGCTCTCATCCCACCCACCCATAACTCTGATTTCAGTGCCTCCCAAAAGGAAAACATGCTTTTGGATCAGAGACCCCTCCAGATCCAAACAGAGGCAAGAACCAGAACTGGCCTGCCCACTTAACAGAGCAGGCCATGTGGAAAAAAGAGCAGTCACCCCAGAGCCCATGGGGCCAGACCAGTGGGCTCAGAGGTCACCAGAGTGTGACCCCGGGGCTGCTATGAATGGCTCAGTGCTAGAGAGGGAGGAGAAGCCTGAGTGTTGTGTCTCAGGTTTATTAATAGCTTCCCTTTCCACCTCCTTCCTCTTCACTGTCTCCTCTCAGGGTGACCTCCGCAAGTCACACCGCGAGAGAACATTTATTATTATTATAATTATAGTGATCATATTGGTATGTGTGCTCACAGATGCCTCTGAATGTGTGACGTGCCACTTCTCCTGCATTTCCAATTCGCAGTATCTTGGAGCCAAAAATATTCTATCAAATTACCCTCAGTTATTATTATTATTATTTTTTGATCTGCCTTTCTCAGGATAATTCTTTCCAACCTTCCACGATGCAGCCAATTCGAGTCTATTTCCCACCCTCACCCACCCCTTCTTCCACCTCCTGCTCCACCCTCCATTTCCTTCCTCCTCCCCATAAATAAAATAGCCACGTGCACAGCATCGAGCCTCCCTTGGGTGAGTGGCGGCTTAATGACGCGCACAGATCCTTAAATAATTCACACTTCTAATAAGCATGTCACTCGGCGCTTACTCCGCCCTCATCAATCCATGGGAGGAAGCACAGGGTGGGGCCGGCAGAGATGGGAATAAAGAGGGGCCTCACCTGCCAGCCTCTGTGCTTAGAGTCTCAGAGGAGGCAAAGCTGATCCTGGGATGTGCCAACCAGTGGCAGGAGCTTCCCATGTGCAGAAAGGAGAGGGCGAGAGACCAGGCTGTAAGACGGGCATGGAAAGGAGCAACGAATCGCTGAGCAAGAGAGAAGCCTGGGTTTCCAGGTTACTGAGTGTATTTACAAGACATCAACTTCAGGCCCCGCAGCCCTGCCACTGGCTCTACGGAGTTCCCCTCCGTGAACAGCAGCAGTCAAGGAAGATACTCTCAACTTTCTTCTCATCTATTTATCTGGCTTCTTAATGTGAAGTCTCCCAGCTTCTTTCAGCTCTGTGTATGTCTCCTCTAATCGGTTAGAAAGCAGGTGTCTGGCTTCCATTTACCACGTGGCAATGCCTGGCATAGGGCTCAGAATCTCCAGATATGAGACCACAGGAAGTGTATTAGTTTTCTATAGCTGCTATAACAAACGACCACCACTCGGAGCTTTAAAACAACTCAGATTTATTTTCTTACTGTTCTAGAAACTGGGAGTCTGAAATGGGTCTTAGGGAGCTGAAGCCAAGATGTCAGCAGGGCCTCCTCTTAGAGGCTCCAGGGCAGAATCCCTCTCCTTGTCTGTCCCCCTTCTGGAAACTGGCAGCATGCTCTGGCTCATGAGACCCCTTCCTTGAACCTCTCTAGTAACTGGCTTCCACCGCTACATCTCCCAATCCTTCTAATCCACTGCCTCCCCCTTATGAAGACCCCTGCAATTATACTCAGCCTACTCAGATAACCCAGAATAATCTCCCCATCTCAAGATCCTTAACTCCACCACAGCCGCAAAGTCCCTGATGTCATGTGGGTAACCTTCACAGATTCCAGGCATGGGGATGCAGACGTCCCCAGGGTGAGTGCACTAATCTGCCTACCAAAGAGTACCTGCACCTACAGCTCTGGAACAAGGTTGCCATGAAGCTAAAGATACCATAAAAGCTTTTTTAAAGGTGCCTGTAATCTAAGTGGTTGATGGCTATTAGGTCTCATTATTGCCAAACACAGTAGGCTCATCAGACAGGCACGAACACCCACGGCTAACCAGGAGCTGAGCCAGGCTGACGGTGATGGGATCATCCCTCTCTTTAGTATGAGACGGCACAGACTCGAAGAATAACTGAAGTGCCCAAGGTCACACAGAGTTGATAAATGGCGGACCTGCAGTTAACATCCAGATTTATTTGAAAAATCAAATAACAAGTATACAACCCATGCTGCTACTGAATCCATCATTTGCCAAAACAGGCTCAGTGTCAGCATCACCTTCAAGCCAAGTTACAATGCCGATTCCCAGGGCTACTCCTGGAGATCTGATTCAATATAAATGAAGTGGGGCCTGGGAATATATCTTTTTTAGCAAGCTAAATGTACAATTCAGAGGCTTGGGCTGGTTTGGAAAACAGGAACTTAATCCACCTTCAAAATGACATCAATATTCTCACTGTAATCACAGTCACACTGAAGCCTGGTCTCTTTCAAATACCCCCCACCGCGCACGCTCACAGGAGGTCAGACAGGCAGTTTCTGACTTCAGCCCTATTGACATCTGGGGCCAACAACCCTTTGCTGCAGGCGGCTGTCTTGTGCGTTCGTTGCCAGACGTGGGCAGCGTTCCTGGCCTCCACCCACTGACACCACAGCACCCCCTTCCCAGTTGTGACAAATATCTCCAGATATTTCTGAATGTCCCCTGAGAAGCAAAACTACTCCTGAGCCTGTGACAGGGTAAGAAAGAAGAGGCTTGAAAGCAAAGTCATTGAGTACAGAAGTCTGGGTCCCCATTCAGATCCCACCCTTCCCTGAGCTATGGCCCCTCAAGAGCAGTCAGTGGGAGGTGGACAGCTGGGGACCAAGAATGCAGAGCCCTCGTCCCACTCAGTGGCAGCCCTGTTTCCTGAGGACCACCTCAGAGCCCACACGCAGGCCTGGATGGTGGACAGTGAGCCGCTGCTGAACTTCCTCTTGTCTGGGCCTCAGTTTCCTCATTTGCAAAATGATTAAGTATCTCTGGAGTCACCTTGACCTTCTATGTTCATGACAGGTGAGTCCCTTCCCAGCCAGCTTTTCTAACTATGAGAAGGTACCACCAGAGAGATAACTTGTCTCTGGGCTCCCAGAGGAAGGGGACCAGCCAAGACATCTGCATTTCCCAGGGACTTGGAAATGGGCGTGCCCCCAAGAGCCTGGCCCCAGCACCCGCACCTCCATCCTCAACCCCAGGAGCTTCTCCCTTTCCTGCTCCTTACACCTTTTCCATCCGTCTTCCTCTCTCCCTGCTGCTGCCTAATGAACAGGAGCTATGCTGGCTTCGGGAGGTTTTATTTATTTTTTCCTTGCTGCTGAATAAGCTCAGGTGTTTTTATCTTTATTAAAGCTGAAACCTTCAGTGAAGATGGTACAGAGAGGTTCTCTGAGTCCTGAGACATAAGATTATTACAATTTTTCCTAACCCGGGTTCTTGGAGGAGGATGAGCTGAAACAGAGCTCTGGTGTGAAGACCCAAAAACAGTATGTAAGGTGGCCC
This sequence comes from Urocitellus parryii, assembly GCF_045843805.1. Taxonomy (NCBI): domain Eukaryota; kingdom Metazoa; phylum Chordata; class Mammalia; order Rodentia; family Sciuridae; genus Urocitellus; species Urocitellus parryii. The sequence continues at coordinate 188,133,283 of NC_135535.1, read as the reverse complement.
TGAGAGGCAGGCACGAAGGATGTTTGGATTCTGCATTGCCCTTTAAGAGAAGATAAAAAGACAACCTTCCCTGCAAACTACATTTGATGTAATTATTTGGCAAGGGTGTCCTGCCCAGAACAGACATTTAATTCCATCGGAAATTAATCGTATTTCACTTGCAGAGTGTGACCTGAAAAAAAATATATTTTTAAAAAGCCAACAACAAAAATACCCAAATATTAAGCATAAATGTCCTGCCCCATTTTCAAAAGGCAAATGTAATTGACTTTCAGATCAGGGCTTCCTGCCAACCCCAACTACCCTCGCAATGTCTGGCAACAGTGGCGCTAGCCTAGCAGAAAGACTCAAAATAGACCTAAGAACCCCCATCCTTGGGGAGGGTTAGCGAGCTGTGCCATGGCCTGGAGAAGACCCTAATAAACAGCACAGAGCTCACCTGCCCCAGGTCGCCTGCCCAGACCACCACGGACTCCCCCAAACCCCACTCTTTCGTGCCTTCTTTCGATCACAGGTCCCTCACATTCAGGCAGACTGTGACCCTGTGCCTCTGGCCTGTGCCCATGCTCGGTTCCAACGTCCCTGGCACACTGACACTTTGATGAGAATACTTGTTTACATGTCTGCATCCCCAGAACCTTCCAGAGGCAAGTACAGGGTCATTCACTCCAAGACCCTTAACATTGACAGCAAGGCCTTGTTATCTGTCTCTTTAATGAAAGAAAAAGGAAGGAAAGAAGGACAAGAGTGAAAGCAACACATGCTCAAGCCCCCGCCAGGGGTCAGAAGCACTTCTGCACCTCCACACCTCCTTCCCGTCCTGCTCTTCAAGTGAGCACAGTCTCCCGGCAACACAAGAATCCCCCTCCGCTCCGGGGGCTGTGTCTTGTCCTGTGTGGACTCCCAGCCCCATGGTGTAATCCAGCACTGGGACATAAATGATGTGATGTTCTGTCTGGAAGGCTCCGGGGGGGATGCTGCCAACAGGGCATGGTCCCCACGTCATTCCCAAGCCCCGAGCATCACTCAAGTCTGTCTTCTGTGAGCTGAACTGGCTCCAGCTGCAGTGTATTTTCATTTCCTGAGAGTCCCTAGGAACCCAGTGGTCACTGGTTTTCTAGCTCAAGATGTTGGGAGATGAGCACTTTCCCGGGCACCCGGCTCATCGGTTCCTTACTGCAGTACCGATGCCTTCTCACAGACGGGGGCTCTGTGGGCTGGTCAGCAGGTGTCTCTCAGGCACGAGCCTGACCTACACACATCTTCGTATTCCTAGCAGCTAAACAAGTCCTGGTGTCTGGAATAGAACCCTGGGCTTTACATGCCTCAAGCACTGTGCTATGGCTTCTATACACATTTCCTCTTTTATTCCACAAAGAGGAAGGGACTCTGTCTCCCCATTTTACTGATGAATAAACTGAGACTTGAGGGCACAGGTCACTATATGCCTGAGGCCATGGCTAACAGCAAATCTCAAACCGAGATTCGGCTTTCCATCTCCAAATCCCATATGGCTTTCAGCACACCATGCTTTATCCCAGGAGTGGACATTCAAAAATTGCCAGTTGGGTTAAACCGAATTCCCAGAGCACCATCAAATGGAACACACACATATGAGACTCCTCATGGCTTAATGCTGCCTGCTAAAATTATTCTTGGCTAACAAGAAATAATTAGAGTCTCTGGAGTACCGTCCATTAGAAATACGTCCTTGGGAATTAGAACATAAAACAAGCACAGAGAGGAATGTCCCTACTTGTTGATGAAGTTCATAAACATCTTCATGGTAAGAGGGATCAGCTAGACCAAGTCCCTTCTTTCACTGAGAGGCAAACTAAGGCTTAGGTGAAAAAATGACTTGCTCAAGGTCACACATCAAGTGTCAGCAATGATGGGACAGGGCTCCATGCTGGTCACCCCGTGTCCCCTTCTGGTTCTCAGATCCCAGGTCTAAATGCCCTGCATGTCACTTCTCACTGCGGACCACCCTCAGAATCAAGGCTCACACAAGACCTCCTGGTCCAATCTCTTTCTTGTCAGGTAATTGAGACTCATGGCCACAGACAGAAACTGCCACATCATCTCAGCATTTAATCACCCGCAAAAGCCATTTCCCGCCTCGTTTGTTCCACTGCCAGAAATATTATCCTTAAATAATCAACACACAGCAGACGCCCTGCGAGGGACAACACAGGCTTCCCTTTTCCTAGGGAAACAGCGATGCCTCCACGGGCTACAGGGAGAAGAAGGGGCAGCGGCTGGGCCTCCAGTGCTCAGAGACATGGGGGTGACAGTGCAGTGCCTCACGTCCAATTCTAAATCCCAGGGAGTCTCCTAGATGAGGCAAACCCTCCTCCTACTGTCCCAGGAAAGGGCTGGGAGTCTGTTCAGTCCAAAGTACAGGCCAATCCCATTGAGGGCCAGGAGAAGAGCCAGGGGAAGGGCAGAGGTGACTGCAGTGAACCCCTCCACTACTGGCTGGGTGTATTTACAGGGAGGAACATGTCCCACCTTCTTCCAGAAAGGATAGGAGAGGGCTTGTGCAATTAAAAACAGAGACTATCATATTATATAAGGTGACATTTAAGGCTATGAATTCAATTTAAGGCTAAAAACAATTCAAAAGGAATGGGACTAGGTATTTCTAACTCTCAAGGACCCTTGGGTAACAATTTAAGAGATGGAGGAAAGCCACATAGACTGGTTTATCTGACCTAAGCTGGGCTTTCTCTTGTCATATCCATCTTTTCGAATCTGTCTCAACATCCCATTTGATAAATGAAGGAACTGAGGCTCAGAGAAGCTAAATAACTTGACCGGCAACCCACAGCTAGTGTCCGTCTTCCAATTCTGAGTTACCTTCTTCTCTGCCTCCTGCTCCTTATTCCAAGCACTGTGCCAGCAGCTGTGGAGAGCTGGGAAATGTTCAAACACCAGATCAATGAAGGGAAGAACGAAAAACCCCAGATATATAGCGTTTGCCAATTTCCATGGTGTCAATATTCTCATGGTGGCCCATTTCTACCAACTGAAATGCATTAACCTGCTCACAAAACACCCCCAAATTTACCAACCAGCTCTCAAAGTCACCAGGCACCAGCACAGCACTGCTGTTGGGGAGGGGCTGGAGGCCCCTCTGTGGAGGCCCTGCCTGCAAAAACTTGTAGCCTAACCAGGAGGACAAGGACAGATGAAGGCACATATATAAACCAAGAGGATGACATGCTTGCAGGATTTGACTCCTATCACCCTCCAGCCTCACTGACCTCCAGCCTTCCCTGAAGTGAGGCCTCCCTGTGAGACACTCCCTGGTACCCTGGGCTCCTTCTTCCAGTGCATTCACACTTGAAATTGACTGGTCATGGTGGTCATGGTTTACTCAGAGGATTATCTTCCTCCCTAGACTGAAGGGCAGAGATCATTCCCATCTGGTCCACCTCTGTGTCCTCAGCATCTCTGAAGGCTCATAATATGTGCCAGAAGGTGGGTTCTGAACAACCGACTTACCACATAGTGCATCAGAAGGCTGGCAGGTCCTAGAATGATCGGGAAAGGCTTCTGAGTAAGGGTGGGAACAGAGATGAGCTTCCTGGCAGAGGACAGAGGCAGAAAGAGATGAGGAGCAGGACACTGGGTGAACAGCAGGAGAGGATAGCTCCAAGGGACAGAGGGTGAGTCCAAGGGAATGGGAGAGAGCAATGTTGAGTGGGGCAAGAAGGGAAGCATTGAGAGCAAAAGGAAAGCTTGATGTGGGCTACTGGAAGCCGACAGTCCCCCAAGTGCCCAGCAGACATTGTGGGGAGGGACAAGAGAATGGCTGAGCATTGGACTCCAGGAAATCAGAGATGCCAGAGAAGCAAGAAGGAAGGAGATCTTGGGATCGATGCTACCACCGTGACTCCAAAGGGGCCCCCTGTGGGAGAAAGAACATCTGGGAGTGTGGGAGGAGCAAGGAAGGCAGCCGGGGAGGTGGAAGGAGAGCCTTACAGGCTCTGGATCCTTGTCCCCCATCCCTGTTGCAGGACTCGACATTGCAACACACCCCTCCACTCCTCCTCCACAGGACACAGTTTCTAAGAGGATGGAAAGAAGATTCTGGAAAGTGAGGAAAAGTGACCAGCAGGAAGGGTTCCTGCAATACCAAAGACATCTACTCTGGGAGTGCCTCTTGCCCCAATCCCCTGGGGGACACAAGTCTTAGCCTGGGGGTTAGCCCCTTCCTCCTACCCAAGTTCAAGGAATGAATCTGAGCATACCAGAAAACCTTTGAGAGGACAACAGAAAAAGGCAGCCATCAAATGTGTGACCCCAGAGGAAGCCCCTGCAGCTGGGCCTCTCTGAGAAGAGCAGGGCGTCCTAGAGTGAGGAGTCAGCCTCTGTCAGTCAGCTCTCCTCCCATCCTCCAAAACACTTCTCATCCTATCAGGCGGGATGCAGGGTGCTCCAAAAGGAGTAAAGGAGCACCTGCTACAGATGTGAGAACCTCAGTGGGTTCTGCCGAGTCTTTTGCTTCCCTGGTGTTACTGCTGCACCCACCATCAGCCCCCTCCCTCTAGGAGGCACCAGGGCATTTTACATGCAGGGCATAATGAGCAGAGAGAAAGGTGAGGCCAAACGTGTGCTCCAGGTTCTCTGCCGCCTGGTTGGGCTCAGTCTCAGCAGCAGCCTGCAGCCCTGTAATCATCAGCACATTTAGGTCCAGGGATCAACCCTGGCCAAGATTCAAATTACAACATTCATTACAGTGTGACGTGTCCATCCTCTGCCCAGGGATCCCAGGGCCCCTTTACAGGGTCAGGAGCCATGCATTCATTCCATGAGCCAAACTGCTTCTACTTTTGCACACAGGGACCCCTAGGTCTCACGTCAGCAGTCCTCACTGGTTAACTGCATCCACAAAGAATTTGAGGAACAGGAAATCTTGAAATTGGAAAAAGAGGTCACCTCACATAACATTTCTCAATTTGAATATATGTGCAGAACTCCGTGGGATGGCAGCGACTGCAAATTCTGATTCAGTCAATCAGGGTGGGGCCTGAGATTCTGCATTTCTTACCAGCTCCCAGGCAATGCTGGGTTTTGGACCACACATTAAGTAAAAAAATATCTCACAGATCTGCACTGTCCAATATGGAACCCACCAGCCACATATGGTTCCTGAGCACTTGGATTGTGGCCAGTCCAAATTGAGATGGTCTTCAAAGGCAACTATGCACCAGATTCCAAAGGCTTCATAGAAGAGAGAAAGAATGCACAATATTGCACGAACAACTTTATATTGACTACATGTTGAAATAATATTTTGATATACTTGCTTAAGTCGAATAAATTATTAAAAGATGCTTTTAGCTGCTTGCCTTTCACTTGTTTAACATGGTGACCAGAAATGTTCAAATTTCACTTGTGGTTCACATTGTGATCATTCGGAGCAGCACTGCCACTGAGCTTCCCATGGCAGACCACAAGTCCCACAGGAGCAGGACCCCACAGAGTTCCCTGGATCTCCCTCTGTGCCTCAAAACAGGAGCACCCTCCCCCTGGCGGACACAGGAAACTCCATGCTCAACTTTGAAAACACTGGGTTCCTCAGGATCAAGTAGACGCCTTCTCTATCAGATTTCTCAGCATCTTGATCCCTCCCCTGTGCTTTGCGAAGTTCCAGAAAAAAAGAGGGCACACAAGGCTCCTAAACTTCTTTGACTTCTCTATTGCAGCACAAAGATCCAGACTTACTGAGGCAAATTCTCGGGCTGTCCCAACCCTGACAAATTATAGTCCCTGGGGACTAGGGTGGAAGCCCACCGATGTAACTTTTCAATAATCAGATGATTTTGAAGAAATTATCTTGGAATCAATTTATATGATTTTTGATAGCTACTTGGATACCCCTACTGATGAGGAGCTCATCCCTTCCTGAGGCAGCCTGTTTCTCTATTGGACGACTATTGTAACTGTTCTCATCATCATCGTTATTCCAAATGGCCCCCAAAAGAGCAGCCATGTGACCAAAGTTTATAATGTGTAAGATCAAGGTGCAGCTTTGGGCTCAGCAATTCCAAACCCTTCATGGTACAGATAAGGAGCCATCCACACCTGCAGACAGAAGAGACTTAAGCCCCCTATTCAGCGCTCGCCCCTGGCAGTCCCTTCACGGACTCAGAGATAAATGCCTCTGGGCTCTGACCAGATGTCCAGCCTCCCCGTTCTAACAAGTTGTTCTGAAGACTATAGATATCAAAATGGGACCCTGCTAATGCCTATCAGCCTCTTCCATCCAATGCTGTCCTGCACCTGGGTCTCCAGTTCCTTGGCAGGCACACCCCCACACCTGGACACACTCCCCAGTGCTAAGACCACACTGGCCTCACTGCAAGGTATAGGAAGGTCCACTAGGGTGCTCAGATAGCTCCCTAGATACTCAGTTCGGAAACTGTCTCCAGAAACAGCCAGCAGCCCTGCTGTGGCTCAGCACCAGAGAGGGGCTCCAGAGCCAGCCCCACGCACTGGCCTCACTGAGGCAGCGGCTGGCAGGGACCCAACATGCAGCAGTCTAGAGCCCCTGAGAAGGTCAACCTTCCCTCTCTCAGCTCATCCCTGTGCAGTTGTAAGAACCCATAGTCAGGTGACTTCCTCATCCAAGGAGAAACGTTTCTCACACCACTCCAGGTCCACTACCTTGAAGGAAATAAATGGGTGATTCTCTGACCCTCTCTGCCACTCATAAAAACAGAAGAGCTAAGAGGTTTGGAAAACAAATGGTTGGAAAGAGGAGACACTGAAGCCAGACAGAAGCAAGGGAAAACTTGGTGTCAATATTCTGCAGACAGGATGCCAAAAGACAGAGTGATTCTCTCAGGGCATCCAGATTCTGTTTGCATAGCCAGCGCCACATGCTGTCCTGACCCCTGCACCTGCCTGGTTGCCCAGCCTTTGCACACTTGTCCACACTCTCTGTGTGCTCTCACCATGTCTCCGTGTCAGGTCAGTCCAGTACCAGACAGAAGGAGAAGCACCTCCAATTAGCAGAGCAAGCAGATGCTTCCAGCATAGAAAATCAGTTGGCAGGAGCAAGGAGTGACCCTTGATTGAGAAGCTCCTGAATAACAAATGCTCCATCAACCAGAGCTCAGTAAACACAGCATGGTGAACAGGCACCACAATAACACAAAACTTCAGCATCTCCTCCTAGAACCAGGGACTGGGGAGAGGTGCTCTGCTTGGTGCCAATGGGTACCACACTGTCAAGGAAAATAAAATTTATTACATAAGAAAAAAAAATTGTTTTTTCTCTATATCAAGAATTCCCTCTCCTCCTTGAATTTTCCCTGGTCCCATCTCAAGCACAATAATCCTTTAAATATATCTTGCATTATAAAATACAATTTGCAGACAGAAAAAGAAGGGTAGTATTTTTTTAATATAATACACTCAGATTTCTCAAAGACTGCCTATTCTCCACCTCCTCACAACTGAACCATGATGCAGTGTGCCTACTTATCTCCTGATGAAGAAGGAAGAAGGACTTCTCCAGATGTTCTCCAACTTTAACACACACAAGATTCATCAGGGAGCCTGGTGCAGCTTCACAGGAGCTTGTGCTAGACTTGGATTCTGTGCACTGACCTTGGAGGTCAGCAAACCTCAGTGACGTATGGAGGTGATTCTGAGGCTGTTCTGGGAACCACACCTTGGGAAGCTCAGCCGGCACAGGGTTGACCAGGTAAGAAGATATTGAGAGGCTCATTTTCAGAAAGCATTTGACTTAAGTGCTAACTCTGCTTATCCAGTTAAGCACCTGGGTTCTAGTTCTAGGTCCCTTGGTCTGTCCAACCCTGAAAGCTGATGATCAACGCTAGAAAAATGATTCAGAGAGCGGCACCTACTGGCCATCTTTTATACTAAAGGCTAGCTCTAATAGGCTTCAAAATTTTTAGGAGGAAGAGAAGGAGGAGGACAAGGAGGAGGACACCTGAAATTCCAAAAAGAAGTGTTGACATTCACCTTCCAGAATAGAGTCTTTAATCTTGCCTCAGTCAAGTTCTCCCTAGTGGGCATTACCAAAAGGTGTTGCTCCTCGGGCCTGTGAGGTAGGGTTTCACCTCTATCTTAAGCTGGAATGTCACTGAACATGTAGAAGAGAAATCCCCAAGCTCTTTGGTGCTTTTCGTTTACTGAGTGATTCAGAATGCAAATCTTGCAACATTCTTGGGAAGTTCATTTTCTCAACCCCTCCAGCACAGATTAAGTGTACAAACATTGCCCACTAACTCAGTAAGTACTCACTGATCATTTTTTCCATGTAAATCCTGAATACAGTCTCAACATCTGGAATCCAGAAAGCCTGGCCAGCCAATTAGAGTTGGTTACTAGATAAATTGGATTTTCCATCCCTTCTCTTCACCATGCTGCCATGGAGTTTAAGAAGACCCCTGCCTTCAAAGGGTGGGAAATCTACTTAAGGAAATGAGTCACATCGTGGGACACAGGAAACAAGTGAAAAATATATCCTTAGAACCTACTGGATGAATCTTAATTAAGTGTTCTGGGGGAAAAAAATGACCCTTCTACAATGGTCTAGGCAATGCAGAACAATTAACTATGCTCTGAGAAGCTAATAATTCATTACTTTGTAAGCTTAAATGTCTAGAATACTTATGATTTACAAATTACCATGACATGACCCCCAGAACTACCTCATCAAGTAGCGAGGTGCCTTATAATATGCAAAGAATTAAACTCTTTTTACTTGTAGTGGTTTGCAATTTGTTCTGTAATAATTTTTGCGAATAATTTCCTTTGTCATTGTCATACCCCTACTTTCTTCTGCACACATCAATTGGAACCTGACAGCCTTGCTACTCAGTTTGTGGTCTATTAACCAGCAATACTGGCATCACCTGGAAACTAGCTAGAAATGCAGAATCTCAGGCCCCACCTCAAACCTTTTCAACAGAATCTGCATTGTAACAGGATCCCCATGCGATATATATGCATGCTGCCCTACTACCTGTTGAAAAACAGAAGTCTTAAAGGGCATCAGATATGAGAATATGTCTTGTTTTCATCACTATTTATGAGCTTAATATAAGTTTTTGATAGATTTCCTGTGTCAGGTTAAACCAGAAAACTCTATGTAAATATTAATAACTATGAAAATATTAAGGTCTAAAGAAGTTAATTATATACCAGAAGATCATACAGCTTGTAAGTCACAGATCAAGCACAAAAGTCCATGCCTCCTCTACCTGGATACAGAGGGGCCATTATAAAGGCAAATGGACTAATAACAAATTGTTCCCAGCCATCAATACATATTTGTTGAATGGATGAAGGAATTTCATCATACTTTGTTTAATGTTAAAGGTGTGTTTCTGCATAGCTGAATGAACATTAAATCTTAGATCCTTGGATATTTGTAACCACATGATTCAATATGCAAGAAGAAATCTCTATTTTAAGGTACTCTGCACTAAATCCTCTCACAAAGAGGTAAAAATAGCTTGCTTCATGAAAATGTACTCCCTGCGAGATTTTAATCAACAAGTGTTGATTGGGCACAGCTGTGTGCCTATAACTGTCTTTAGTTCTAATAAGGATTCAGAAGATATAAGATAACGGTACTAAAATTTTGTATGCACAAGAATCACCTGAAGGACTTATTAAACCACATACTGCTGGTCTAACCCACTTCTCAAAGTTTCTCATCCAGTAGATTTGGAGTGTGGCCAGTATTAGCATTTCTACCAAGTCCCAGGATGATCCCGGGACCACACTTTGAGAAGTACTGACATAAAATATCCTCCCTGTGTCTAAGACAGTGGCTTGCTCCCCTCCACTCACCTGGGAAGCTCCTTAAAAATACTGATGCACAGGTCCCTGCCATGACCCACTGAATCAGAATCTCTGGGGGTGGAACATGAGTACTGAGATATTCTGCAGGTACTCAGAGGTTTTCCAATGTAAAGCCAGAGTTGAGCCCCACTGCAACTTAGATTTTAGTTGGGGAGGTAAGATGGATATGCAAGAAGAGTTCCAGGGCAATACCCACAGCCGTGTGCAGCAGGCAGCAGGTACCAGCAGGAGAAAGTCAACTGTGCACGTTGCTTCCCAGTTTTTCATTCAGTGACATCATGTTGCTAGCTTGAAATGGACCACAGTAGGAGTATTTACACATCAGAAATTGGCGAATGCGCAAATCAGAGCTCTCCCTGCTCCACCTAGAAAACTGGTTATTAAACATTACACCAGCACATCACTGAATAGAAAGGAGATGTGTGGCGTAGCAAACAAAAGGTCAGGCAGAAAGTGCCAGGAAAGACAAAATGAAACAGAAACCCCCTGGGACTGGACTCGACGGGGAAGACTTCTCAGAGGAAGCGGGGCCAGTGATGGACAGGAAGGATGAACAGGATTTGTGTACAAAGAAGGCCATCTTACTGGGAGAAACTAGGACTACATGTGGGAGACCGGGCAAGACCAGATGCCTCTGGGCACAGTGAAGAGCCTGAATTCCCATAAAGGAAGAGTTCTCATTGTAGAGGAATTTTTCTATGCAAACTTCATTTCAGAAGTACAGAATGTGATAGAATGGGTCTCCACAGAGAAGTACACATGACGGCAGGCCCATATATTGACCAAACTTATCTATAACAATTATTAACAGAGAAACTCAGACCTCTGAACAACTGCAGCTTGCTGATAGATTCCAGCCCCATCCGAGCTCCTGGGGGACCTGACTTTGAACAAGACAACAGCTTGCAGGTAGCACCTAAGAGCCACTCTGAACCAGTCCACTTAGCCCCCATTTTCTCATTCTGAAGATGCCAATCTGCTTGAGCCTGTCCACCTTCTCTCAAAAGCCTTCAGGGAGAAAGTCTGCATCTTCAAAATCCTCCGCTAATTCCCAAGGGAAAATGGAGGCGTCAAAACCATTAAGGTCTCCGGTCCTCTGTAAGAAGCAGATGTATCTCAGCTGTCTGGAAAATCAAGATGCCAGGAAAAGGAAAAGAAAAAAAAAAAAAACTCTAAAGTTGGAGAGTGGATAGAAGAGCTTTGTTTATCCCTCCCCGAAGGTCAAAGGGAGTCCTGCAGGAGCCATTCTACATACATCCTGAATCAGAACTTTAGGCCTGCATGTCTCTCCCTCCCGTATCTGGGGAGAAAGGAGGCAAGAAAAGGAAAAATACCCATGAATATTTCATGTGGTGCCTCTGCTGACTCCTTCGTTCCCTGAACACCCATTAAAATGCCACTGTAATAATGTCATTGTTTTCTCGTCATTTCCTACCTGGTTCTTAGGGTGGGAAAAGAAAAAACAGAAATAATAATCCCTTGCTCTGATTGGGAGGTCACAGGAAATCATCCACCCCTTGTACTAAGGCTTTTGAAGATCACGGGGCTAAACAATCACATTTTCATTTATTTGGCATCATTCAGGGAGATATAATGCCATACAAGTACATTTTCCAGATAAATGAAGCTTATCCGAAAGCACTGGATTTGTTTTTGAATTTTAATCATTTCAAATGGAAATTATTCTAGAATGGTACCCACTTCCCTGGTTTCTTAGACACAAAGATAGAACACAATGTAACCTTACAGCATTTCAGCATCCCCATTATAAAGAGCCTGTATTTTTACCATGCTATCATGCACCATGGTCTCAGGCTTATTGTGACATTTATAAGACTGCTTGTCTCTGAATGAACAGCCTCACAGGGATGAGCTTGTTGAATTCTTAGCTGTTTTTCACCCTCTCCTATTTACTTTCTTATTGTCATATAGTCTGTCTGGCCATGAGTCATGCTATAGAATTGATTCGCCACCTTCCCAGTGTTGATTTGTTGCTCTGAATTTGCGGTGATCTGAGAAAATCAACAACCAAATTCATTATAATAGTATATATTTTTAAAAAAATTGATAGGCTCTGAACAAGGACTAAAGGCAGTATTCCCTAAGAAAAAGGTACAACTTTCAGTGAATAAAAACTCTCATCATTTTGTCTTTGCCTCTCTGAATGGTGTCTGTTTGTTGCTTCTTGATAGCAGAGTTTGCCCAAGAAGCAATTGTTAGGTAAACAGGGGCCATTGTTCAATGATGTCTAATTAAAATGTGTACATCCAAGCACTAATGGTTATTCATGTATATATGAAGCACTGACCCTATGCTAGGTGTTAAAGTGACAAAGCTTTCAAAATCCTTTTTCCAGAAATCTCACCATCTGGCAGGAGGACAATGCCCATGTGACTCAATCCTTCTCATTTCTCTGACCTCACTCTCTTCTCTCCATTGCTGAGCTGCCGTTTTCCAACCACTGCTCCTACTGTGGCCTCTCTGGTCCTCTGTACTTTGCTCTTGCCTCTCCCTGGGATTCACTTCCTGCATATCTTTGCATGGCTGGCTCCTATTCTTTCCAATTTCAGATTAGCTCTTGCCCCTCCGAGAGGCCTTCCTGACCTCTTTATCACCAGCGATCCCCTGCTTCCTCGCTCGTACCTGGTCTTATTTTGTTTCTTTCTGGAATTCCATGATCTGAAATTATTCTGTCCACTAACACACTTAGTATCCTCTTACCCAACCACTGCACAAGTTCCCCAAGTGCCTATGTGTCAATCACCACCTCAGATCCCCAAGGACAGTGCCAGGCAGCAGCAGACCTTCCATGGAACATCTGCTGAACCAACACACAGGTAAATTATAGCAAAGGAGAACAGAAAACACCTATTTAAGACTGGATATAGGAGAAAATACCCAAAGAAGATGAGGCCTGAGCTGGATCTCAAACAATGCCTTAGGCACATGAGTTTAAAAAGTCAGAGTGTTCCAGAAAAAAGGCAGCATATAATAAATGTATAATATATATATATAATATATATACATACTATATATGTATATATAAAAATGTATGTATATATAATATTAAAATATATATAATTTTAAAATAACTCCTTTACAAAACCTCAGACTAATGATTTAAATATTATCCTTTTTTTTCTGTGAGAATATTTGAGGCAAACTACCTTAAAAACAGAGATTTGTTCTTGCACATTGAATCATGTGGTTTAAACACATCCAGTGACCCAAGGTTTCATGTTAATTCAACTATGCTGAAACACGCCTTTCACATTAGACAAAGCACACGGCATTGTTGGAATGGCAGTGAGAGAGAAGCTGCTCTTCTGTCATCTCTGTCATCTCCCCTCTCCAGGGGATTATTTTGCCCTCTGCAACTCCTAGAGAATACTCAAATACTTTCTTTGCAGCCTATATCTCGTTTGCTAAGACTGTTATAACATAGTACCACAAACTGGGTGGTCTAAACTACAGACATTTGTTGTATCACTGTTCTGGAAGCTAGAAGTCCAAGATCAAGGTATGAGCAGAGCTGTCCCCTCTTAGGGCTGTGATGGAGAATCTGTTTTGGGCCTCTTCCCATTTCTAGGGGTTTCCTGGCAATCTTGGTTATTTCTCGCCCTGTAGATGCTCCACTCTGACCTCTGCCTTCACGTTCAGATGGCATCCATCCGCATATGTCTATCTATGTCCAATTCCCCCTTTTTATAAGGACACCAGTCATATTGTTATCAGGGTCCCCTCTACTCCACTATGACCTCAGCTTATCTAATCACATCTGCTGTGAACCTGTTTCCAAATAAGGTCACATTCTGAGGTTCTGGAGGTTAGGATTTCATCATTTGAACTTTAGGGAACACAATTCAAGCCATATCTCAGAACCTGAGATTTGAAATCTGTTTTCCTAGCAGGGTAAAGCCATGTCTGGGGTCAGTTTGTGAGTACTGTGGAGGCAGATTAGCCCTGTCAGGCGGTAGGGGTTCGGGGGGCGGGGGGAGTAGAGCACAAAATACTGGGTCCCTGAGCAGGAAAAGCAACTTGGGGGAAGAACCAGAGGAGAGATGGAAGCTGGTTCCTCCTCAGAGGGGGGCCACAACCCCCCCAGCACTGGCTACATCGCCTCATCAGTTCCACAGGTTTCTGGCTATCATTTCAATGTGGTGAGGCACAGAGCATCCCAGAAATGAGATATCCCAGCCAGAATGTTTAAGAGAACTTGGCCTCACTGCACAGATGAGGAAACCAAGTTTGAGTTTCCTTATCTGCAAAATGAGAGGTCAGACCATGGTCCCCCGGGGATCCTTACTGCCATCAGAATCAATGGTTCTAGGTTGGGTCACACTTCATAGCTAGTAGCCACTAAAGGAACATGTATCAAGTAACTGAATGAAGTAATAAATGAATGAGTCCCCAACCATAGAGGATAAGATTCAAATCCCGCCCCCCACTATTTAAAAGAGGGGCCAGGAAAGAATCTGGGTTAAAGATCTCTGCCCTCAGGAAGTAGTTAAAATGGAATAATATCATAGCCTTTTCAACAGAGCAGTGCAAATACACCAAGGGCCTAATTAGACCTCAGAATACATATGCACACAGGTGCTCCCAGAATTTTCCTTGCTTCAAAACACAGATCTCAGACCTTTTCTCTCCAACAAAGTCCTCTCCATTGTCGGGGCTCACTCTCAAAGCATTCCTCAGCATTGAGACTCTCAAACAATCTCCTCCAAGAAGCAATTATTTCTGGAGCTGAGAATTCTCCTGTTTCCACGTGCCAGCCTGATGTGAGTTCCTCCTGCAAAAGGCTGAGATGCTACAGCCAAGAATACAATCAAAGAGAGGGCCAACCTATAATCTTGACTTCCCTTTGTACTTCAGACAGCCGCCATCAGCATCAAGGCAGAGGGAGAGAAGCTGCAAGTGGAGAATGAAGCACACACCTGTGCAGTGAGACTTCTCCCAGAGAAAATGAAAAACACCTCCTTTTAATGCCAGCGTTGGAGAAATCTCTCCAGAAATAAGAACTCAAAAGAAAGAAAAGAGAAATGGGGAAAGTTCCTGCCCCACCCCACCCCGGAACTGAATTTCAAACCTCTATCACAAGCAATATCCAGTTAAGAAAAAGCCTATTCCCCTGACAAGAATGCCACAGTCCTCCAAACAAACAGGAACAGGGACAGCAGGCAGCAGCTCTGTGGTTGAAGTGCAAGGGAGAGTGCAAACTCGTGGCAGCACCTTTAAAGAGCAAAAGCAGAATGTGGCCTTGCAAGAGCCAGCTGTGACCCTGGACCTGCCTGGTATCTGAAGGACAACATCCCCAGATCTGCACTGGAGAGCTTTGCAAACAAGATAAAAATCAGCTCGCAATGAGACTCAGGATGCATTGAGGACAAGAGCTAATGGCAATTATTTAGTTTTAATAACTGGATAATTGCTGACCAGACCAGCAGAAGCCAAAAGGTCAATGTCTTTGCTTTGCCAAGAAAACCAAGGGTGAGGTGTTAACTGCATAAAATTAAGTGGGCTGCTGCCCTGGTCACTTCTAATTGGGTTGTGCTGCCACATGACATGGGAACAGACTATTTGGGTCAGGGGGGTCTCTGGCAGACCACCTGGACAGAGCAAGAATAAACTTTTGTGAGTTGTGATTGGCTTTAAAAAAAAAAAAAACACCTTAACTTGGATAGTAGCAGCTGGAATGGGTCATGAGTCCAAGGGTAATAGTTGATTTTGTACATGGACACAGACCTTTAAGTTCCACAAGAAGCCAAGGGATATCTCGAGGGGTCCTGAAAGCAGGTGGAACTGTTAGAAAGTCAAGCCCTTAGCATTCAGTCCTAGAAATCACTGATATGAAAATCAGGACAGTTTCCCCAGGTTCCGGTACAGATCATAAACATCCAGGATCCCAGCCAACATGCTGCCCAGAGCTTAGAAGGAAGGTACCTAAGATCAAAAGCAATTTGTCTGAAATTGTAACCCTCATCACTGTCTGAGGGTCAGTACGACATGAGGGCTACCCCAATTCCACCAGCAGCCTCCATTCTGCATGCTCATTCCTCTTCCCTTGCCTCTGTCTGCTCCTGAGATGCTCTCTCCTCTCCAAATCCTGCCTAGCACCTTCCAAGTTCAACCTTATCCCTACCTTTACTCTACCAAGAAAAGTACACTTCATGAAGAAGCTGCTAAATAAGCATTCCTTGTCCTTCACAATTAGTGACTCCTGCTGAACTCCAAGTTCTGGACCAAGTTAAAGTTCAAAGGACCCTTAGCAACCATCAGGTCCAACTTTAAGGATAAAAATAAACCAATGCCCAGGCTGGCTGCAGGGACTATTTGGACATTATTTCTATTGCATGAATGGGAATCCCATGTATCTAGTGTGCTGTACCCATTTGAAAGAGGGCTACTTTATGACCCTATTTGCTAGTGTTTTATGTATCCCCAGAATAACTTGACACAGAAGTAAATAGGAGTGGATCCTTAATAAATATTAGTTTTCCAGTACTGGTCCCTTTTCTCTGTGATCCACTGATGACCTAAATCTAATATCAGTACTTTGGGGCTCAAAGTAACCTCGACTTCCTCTAGCCGCACTGATGATGAGTCACATAAAAACCTAATGTTACAGAAGAGCAAACCACTTTGGCTGATGTTGGACATGTAGCAACCAGAAAGGAAAGGAAGCAGGGGTTGGTTCCACACCCTTTAATCCAGCTGTATCACCATGCAGTCTACACACTAATTGGTTACACATCACTTACCAGTTTCGTGTAAATAAGGGTGCTCAAAAGTCACACACACACACAAAAAGATGGTCCTTTCTCTTAAGGAGTTTCAATATAATGAGGAGGACAGATCATTATATGACTGAGGATGACAAGAATGAATATAGAGGAGGCAAAAGGGCACCATGATAGATTCTTATATGAAACTCTGCATCTGGTGACTCACCAACATGTTCCCCAGAAACACAATCCAGTCCACTTGGTTATTTTACAAAGCCCCAGCATTCCTCTGCTTCTAGGTTTTGGCTCACATCATTCTTCCTACCTAGAATGTCCCAACTCTTATGTCAATCTAACCACCTTTGAGACTCCAGCTTCAGATCAAATCCTCAGTCTTCAGGATTATTCTTAACAAGTAGGCTCTCTTTAACTACTTTGCCAATTACTTTCTGAAACACTTACTTGATCTGTTACAATGTTTCTTATGTAATCTCAACTCTTACCTAATCTTATTATTGAGCTGAATCTTCAGTTTTTGAATGGTGAGTCCAAGTTTTCTCCTGTAGAAAATTCACACATGAACAAATTCCAGAGGATACACAGCCAATACTCAATATATCTCCCTGCAGAATTAATGTAGGAATGAATGAATGAATGGATGAATGGGTGGATGGGTGAATGAATGAATGAATGTCATTATTGGTCAGGTTTCAGTTATCATTCAATAACTCCAGATGAATCTATCCTCTTCCCATCTCCTCTCCTCCCCCATTACACAAACACACACACACACACACACACACACACACACACATAATAAATTTTCATTCAATCAGAATGAGTTCACCTGGAATGCACTAGCCACAGAGCCCTTCTAAGATTAGCCAGGTTATTTCAATAGCACCTTTTCTAATTTAATTTTTTCTTTGGCATCCTACTCCAACCTACCCTGGCTCCATCTGGATTATTTTAGTGCTTGGGGGAAAGGAGAAAATGAATAAATGAGCTGGCAGAAATGTGGCATAATTCTGTGGTTCAAATTGCCATCCTCTAATGAGTAGAATAAATCTTGATCAATGTTAATAAACAAAATGCCAATATATGGGGACAGAGGTCAAGGACCAGCCTGATAGGGCCCTAGCAGGGACTGATTTCTGCAATCAGCTTCATTTTTCTATGAACATCCCAAGTTACAAACAGGTTATATGGGAATCGTTTCCTAAGTAAATTCTTGTGTCCTAGAACAAGACACAAGGCCTTAAATCCAAATATTGCTTTTGACTGCAAATCTCAGGGAAGTTTATCTATTTCTCTTGACTTTCCCCAAAATCAAGAGTGTCAAAGTATGCAGTTCCCCCCACCACCACTAGTTTAGGCTTTGCCTCTAACATCTGCTGATACCTAGGGGCGGATGGCAAAATTCTTCCCCTTTTCTGGGTTAAGAGTCTAAAGCAGGCAATAATGCACAAAGGAGGCCATGACTCCCAAACCTAGTCACACAATCAAATCTCCTGGAGAGCAGACTAGCAGAAGGAGAGATGGGCTTCAATTTAAGGTGGAGTCTGATAATCTGATGTTTAACAAGGGCCTCCGTAATTTCAATGCAGTAAACTCACATGACAAACTGGTGAACAAAATGGAAATAGCATCTGCTTATGAGACAGGAAAGCTTAGTTGAATCCGAGTTCTGCTATGAACTGGAGGAAGAGTTAACCTCTGGATAAGAAAGCCTTCTTCAATGAGAGGCTGTAGGGATTTAAGCACGTAGGGCCCTATCACAAAACTAGTAGCACAGTGCCTGGTAGAATTTTAGCAATTAGAAACGATCCACAATTAGAGCCCCTGAACTCATATCTGGCCTATTTCCTGACTTAGTCTGAATTCCACTAAATCACATTAGGTCTACTAAATTAAGACCTTTTATTAGGATTTAAGTATCATTTCATCGTTCAGTACATGTTAATACTCAATTAGGGGGAAAAAAGGTATATTTGAGGTTTCTGAAAACATGCTTCACCAGAATGATGGCTCAGAATTCCTTAGCTATAAGTGAGCCTTGGATATTTGGGGCATCGATCTCTGAAGAATGTCATGATAACACTGCCTCATTCATAACATGGTACCACAATAGAAACCTCAAGGGCAATGTCATGCTAGAAAATAAGATCGTGGATGAGTAAGTCCTTTGAAAAGTCTACTCCAAAGTAATGAAAGTTACTGGGTTATCTTTTAAAATGAGGTTTGGAGGGAATAGAGGGGAAATCCATCAGAAATTCGCATATCAGGATGCTCCTCTTGTCAAGGACAATCATTCATGTAGCATTAGAAAATGGGTTTTTGATTAAAAGCTAAGTGTTGCTAACAGCAAACCCTTCATTCTGGTTCTTTCTGGTCTTCCTTTCTTCACACATTTTGTATTCAGTACGTCTTTCAGAATCTAACCTTAATGGAAACTTTCATGCAGGGTTTCAGTCTATAAGTTCTCCTCTTGATATAACCTGGCCCAATCACTCTACATGAATGTAGATCACTTTCCCTTTTATATTTCTTGGCAAGAAAAATTGCTAGTAAATATCATTTAACCTTTCTCAAACAGTGAAGGTGGCCCTGGTTCTATCCATCAAATGGATTCCTCACTCTTAATTTAAAAAATTAGAAGGTGCTCTAAACCTTTTTTCTATGGGAAAGACCCAAGCAAATCTTATTTGGATAGATTCCCCATGGTTGTCAAAAAGTCAATGGGAGATTCTTAAAAGATACCTAGCCAGGTATGACATTTAATTAAAAGAAGTTCAGTCAATAGGGTGGACACACTCTTACCAGAGTGGCTAATTGCTAGAAAGAGTTTTATAAATCATTTTTGAAGCCAAAGTTTCACTCTACATAAAGCATTTTCGTCATTGTTGTTTTGAGTTTTTTTATTTCCTTTTTTTTTTTCAATATCCACACAAAATTCCACTGGCAAATTCTTACCAAGGTTATTGAGCAGCCCAGGACAAGTGACTATCTACAAGCATTCAGAATACACAGAAATACTTAAAACTCCCCATTTTTAAGTCCACAGGAACTATCAGAACCCTCCACATTAACTTCCATATTATATCCTGCCTCAGACTATAATCCTTCACTTTTAAAATTAAATAGTCAAATGAGATTAATTAATTCCATTTAAAGGAATCAAGTGCTGATGAGAGGAAGTTATATTTCCATGATGGTACAGAAACACCAACAATCACAATGGGATACACTGGATACATTTAAGATCCTATTCTCGAAGATGTGGAAGAGGAGGTGAAATGAGCCTGTGATCAGACCACAGTGAAACTGAGAAATGATTTCAAGGTGCCCCTGAAGTCCTTGCACTTTTCTTTAGCAGGGCTTCCCCCTTCCACAGTAAGCACCCCCTTGACAAATTTGTCAGTGGCAGCAATCCTCCTGGGCTTTGCAACCCAGCGCTGCCCTACGTGCCAAAAAACATCTTTCTTTTCCTTAACACCAAAGATTTCTTAACACCTTAGGCTTAGCTAGAGCTTCTGGAGGAAACTAATTAGAAAACCTAATTCCTGCTAGAGTTAAACGATGGTTTTGCACGTGTGCCTTCCATTGGCATCTGCACTGTTTAAGCAAGAAGATGAGAACTTAAACTAGATTGAATAAAATCCGAGTGATGAAATTCTAGTCACTGTTAATGTCACCATGAGAGAATATCTCTGGGTAGGAGCCACCTCCATCTCCCTCCTCATGTCACACCATTCAGGTGGGCAGACACACAGCTATAAATGCATCTTTCCTGAGAAGAAATCATTTTAGCTCATTTCATCACAGAATGTTAGGAATGAGAGAAATCCTCAAATTTCACAGCTGAGAAAGTTAAAGACCATAGCCATTTAACAATCTGCCCCAGAAGCACAGCAAGCAGCGGCCATCTCTATTTGATTCTCTGCGCTTTGCAAGGCTTTGGAACAATGGAACTATCCTAGGCCCTTCTGTGTCTACTTAACTCTTCCATCCAATCAGTTTCCAAGTTTTGGTTCACCTGGACTCTAGTAATTGCCTCTTACCTAGTCTCCCTGATTGCAAACTAGCATGTCTCTTATAGGATGGTGAGAACCTCTGTCCTTCATCTGCTCAAAATGTTGAGTCTCCCCACTGAAGGATACATCAGGAATTGACAGGAATGTCATTTGAGGGTCATCTTACATGGTTCCTCAGCCTACAAAGTCCAGTATCTCCAAGAAAAACTCATCTCATGATTTGACCTTCCTATTAGGAGTTTATCCTTTATTTTACCTCAAAGCTGTCTTCCTGTGGCTGCTGTATACTAGCACCAGTTCTGTAATTTGATACCACGTTAAGCAATCCTAATAACTCTTGTGCATGACACCCTCTCCTACACCGATGTCCCTTCTTTGCCTTCTTTCTTGCCACAATCCTCCCTCTCTTCTATGTCTTCCAACTTGTGTATGTCCCACTATGAACCCACCAAAGGCGAAAAATCATTCCAAATTAAGATATTACAAACACAAAATTTCAAACTAAAAAGTGCATAATACAGAGAAAGTATCCCCATCCTCATTCTAGAATCTGCATCAATTAACACAGAATAATGCTTCATGAGCTTTCTTGGCTTGTATCACAGAGTTGACTCATAGTGAACCTTGAGCTTACTGCTTCCCAAGCCTTTTAATAATATTTTACTCATGCTACTAATTCTCTGAAACATCTCCCTCATCCTATTTTGTGCAGTTTAATTTTGGGATTTGTAGAACTTTACATTTATCCCTGCTACATTTTGTTCTGTTAGACTTGGCCCAGATCTCTAGTCTATAAATATCATGTTATATCCTGCTTCTATCTTAGTATTCAGTGTCCCTCCTGCCTTTGTATTATTTGCACATCGGATGAATTCACCATCAATATCTTCCCAACAAGAGACAAGCAATGCCTGCATCTTTTCAGTAGACTGGAGGACAGGACCAAGGACAGCTCCTGCAAGTAGGTTACCAGAGGACAATTTCCAGGTTCACTTTCAACCACTGGGCAGGATCCTTAGAGTACAATTGTTTGACCACCTTCGAATCCATTCAGTTTCCCTTAAGTATATTTTCTATTGATCACAAAGATACTACCAGAAAGTTATTCAGGTATGTTGCTGAGATCCTTTCTGCTTGTATTTTGTTTTTTTGGTTTTTTTTTTGGTTTTTTTTTTTGTTTTTGCTCACCTTATTGATGGGTGACCATTACAAAAGCAGTAAGATTTATGCCATCAGGAATGGCATGTCTCAGACCCTCACTGCATCTCTGTGATCACTGCCTCCTCCTCATTATTTTAATTTCTCCTTCTAAACTCTTTCCCAGTCATTTTCAACCCCACTGTTCCAGCATCACGACATCCATCGCCTGACATCTACATAGTTCATTCTTGGAGGTCCTCCGAGCCCTTATGTCATCTCCTAGCCAATTCTGTAAGAGTGCTGGCATAGTGGAATTCACTTAGATCAACATGATATTCTATCAGAGTCGCCTCACACGCTTTGTGTGGTTTTTCTCACTTATCTGTGTTCATTTGCATAGGTTCATTCCACCCTGTTGAGCCTGAAGATCATCTTCCTTGACACAGAAGATAAATAAGAGTGAGAACTCAGGGGCTCTGCCTCCCTGTCATCCATCACTCTAAAGGAGCTTCTTTGATTCCCTTATTCCAAACATGTATAAAAATTTTTGTTCTTGGGATTATTTTTAATACTATAAAATATTCTTAAATGTTCCCTTCCATATTCTATTCTTGAAGGTAAGTGCCTCCCACTAGCTTATATTGTATACACCTTGTCTCATGCTGATCAAGAAAAAAAATAAAATTAGACAGTCATTTAATAATTTAATTTCTATCATTTGTTGATTTCCAGAAAACAGTATTGATTTCCATTGTTTGGAAAGGGATATATAACTAAACAGTGCAGACTCAAGAGATTATTGGTTGTGGCTCAGTGGTAGAGCATTCGCCTAGCAGGTGTGAGGCACTGCATTCGATTCTCAGCACCATATATAATCAAATAAATAAATAAAGATTCATCAATAACTAATAAAAATATTTTTAAAATAAATGAAAATCTTTCCATAAGGAAAGCAAAGAAATAAAATGAAAAATGTTAAATATATGAAAAATAAGCAGTGAAAGACTGACTGACATCCTTTAAAGATGAGGGAATGCAGAGATTGAGAGATGCGGTTTCATGACCAGCAAGCAGCAGATCCCCACTTGCAACCAAAGGTCTTCACAATGCACAGGTGGGCCTCCTGCAAGCTCCCTGTGTCCCCATTTGCAGGTAATGTGGTCATGCAAAGGCAGAGGGAAAACTGTTGTGCAAGAGTTGTTTCATACTTTCCTTGTGCACATGTTCATTCCTTCAACAGATATGTACTAAAGCATCTTCCACAGAAGGAACTAAGAGCTGAGAACTGTCCTCACAGAACCTCCCTACTAAACACAACCCCTAGGGTTTGGACCCCTAGAGTTATACCTATGAACAGAGTGTGGCATGGTATCTTGAACCATGCTGACAGTCAATGATCTTCAAGATTCAACCTCAGCACCACATAAGGGAAGCATTTCTTAACTCTCTGCAATGCAGAGGTTTGATTAGCACCCCTCAGGGACTCTCCAGGAACCCCATGCTTCATTCATAGATCTCTTACAGCATGCTGGAAGTTTCTGTATGTCTCCTGTATAAGTATCAGCTATTTGTGCATGTGACTGTGCTATATTAATCTATCTCACTAGAGCTGGGAAGTGTTCCCAACAAAGGCAGATGCTTGAACAGTATTTGCTGAAGGGACGCTTGAGTATAACCCATTGGCTCTCAGAAGCCCATTCTTTGAAAACAAAAATAATAAAGGACAAACACTTTGAGCATCTGGTTCACTGGCAGAGTTGGGTTTGTCCTAAACCAATCTTTCCTCTGGCCTCTACCC
The DNA here is from genome assembly GCF_045843805.1 of Urocitellus parryii. NCBI lineage: Eukaryota > Metazoa > Chordata > Mammalia > Rodentia > Sciuridae > Urocitellus > Urocitellus parryii. Next base: position 188,109,734 of record NC_135535.1, on the reverse strand, counting down.
ATCAACAGTCAGATGAGAATTTCACACCAAGCCACCAGATAATGGAGCAAAGTGCCCTGGAGATCGCGCCCTCTTAGGAGGCCACTCTTAGTGGGCAAGCATGGATTCAAGTTCACACAGACTTGGGGAGATGAATTCCTGCTCTCCACCCAGTAGCTGTGTAATCTTGAGCACATAAACTTTTCTGAACCAGGGTCTTCTTATTTTACTACTAGCTTCAGAGTCATTCTGAAGATTAAATGAGGATCACATGAATGCAGATGTCAGAACATAGTACATTTCAATAAATGTCCCACACCTTAGCTAATGCAACATATGTATTTTAAGAGTATATACAGGTCCTTTTGGCATGGATGCACCTAAATTCTATTCATTGATGGATGAAAGAATAAAGAACCTTTGTTGTATGTATATAATGGAATATTCTTCAGTCTTAATGAAGGAAATCCTGCCCCTTGTGATAACATAGATGAACCTGGAAGACATGATATAGAGTGAAATAAGCCAGACAAAGAAGAACAGATAACCATATGAGCTCATTTACATGATGAATCAAAAATAGCCAAATTCAAGGGAGCAGAGAGTGGAATACTGGTTGCCAGGACTTGGGTAAGGGGGCAACAGTGAGGTACCAGTAAAAGGTATCACAAATGTGAGTTAGACAAGATGGGCCATAGAGATCTACTGTTCAGCATGCGTCTATACAATACTGTATTATATACTTAAAATTTGGTAAAAGGGTACATCTTACATTGTTATTATAAAATACTAATAATAGTAAATGAAGAGGGCAGGACTTTTGGAGGTGATAGATAGGTCTACAGCATAGATCATGAATGTATACTTATTCCCAAATTTAACATACATTAAATGTGTACAGCTTGCTGCATATAAATTATACCTGATTAAGTAGTTTCTTTTAAACTAGATACTGATCCTTTTAGATATTTTGGAGTCTACTTTTCTACTTCCATTTTATCTTATGCATTGGTAGGCTTTTTAATGTAGGTGTGATCAAAGAGAACAGCTGTGAGATACAAATAATTAAGAAAGGAAAGCCACATCTTTAATTGAGGATGAGAGTCTCATTAACTCAGTTTTCTATAAAATCTTGTGTGGGGAAACCCCCTCAAAACCTTCCGGTTCACAAAGACCCAAGGCTTGCAGCCACATTCCCCATGCAAATGGAACATTGCTCCTCAAACCTCGACTAATTTTATGTTTAACTTTTTTAAACAAACCGTAACAAATACTAAGTGTAGCTAATCATTCCCTGATTCCTTTGGTATTCATTGTAATAGCACTAATTACGATAAACACATTCAGAATTAATGTGCATGTCTTATGCATATATCAATTCCGTTCTAATTTGCCATTGATTAACGCCCGGGAAGTGAACAAGGAGTATTCAGTTTTAGTACGCCACTCACATCTTGGGCAGCACAGCCTAAAATGGGTCCCAGGCATGCAACACCAAACCAGCATCCTGCAGAGGCAAAGGAAACTGCAAGAAGATTCTGCCTGTCCATCACCTCTGAGAGTCCATGGTGCAGTCTGAGCATGCATGCTGAGTCCAGATTCTGCAAACCCAGCATTTGTGTGGGAGAAAACGAGGTTTGGGGGTTAAAAAACGTGGGCTTATGAAATGACCTGGTTTCCAATCCTAGTTCTTCTTAGGTTGCTGTATTATTTTAGGCCTGTGACTCAATGACTCTAACCTTCAAATCCTTCATCTGTAGCAGTCGAGATAATAACATGTCCTGATGGGATTGTTGGGAGGACTACAAAAGAGAAAGCAAATACTTTGCTATTCCCTACAAACGGCTTGTATTTTAGTGAAAAATAGCATTATTGTATTTAATAACAATCACTGTTGTTACAAAAGAAAAATTACTATCACAAGCTAGAAATCTCCCTCAACAGGTTGCACTGTTGTAAATATCACCCAAGCAGGCCCTGCCTAACAAAGGGCCAAGAGGGGGAGAGAGGAGAGGCCAAACAAAGGGATCTTCTGACAGCCTATTAGTTTTTGGTTTTTAGTTTTGATGATGGTGGTGGTTTTATAAAAAGGCTATTTTAGAGGTTCGCACATTGAGCAGAGCAATGAATGGAAAGGAGAGCTCTGAGAAGGGAAGGCAGCTCCATCATCTTGCTGACAGCCACCACAGGCAGGCTCACCAAGCTTTTATGAGTCCATCGGCTCACTTGCAATATGGAGGTGATAACTCCCTCCCCACAGTGTTGAGGGGATCAAATGAGGTGAAGGGCTGGGTAGATGCAAGAGCATCACCAGAGTTTATTTTTGATTTGAATAATTATCATTGTTATTATTAATAAATGAATGTTTAAAGAAGCCCATCTTTGTTATTGCAGCCCTAGCCTCTAAACTGATGCCTGAATAAGCCAAGCAGATTCCTCTGTTTCTAGACTCAGCCTAGAATTACACAGAAACATGCTCAATTTCATAATGAGGCTTAGGGAAGGATGTAAAAAAAAGTAGTCTACACGCCATCCTGAAAGTGGGTCAGTAGCACTGATAGATAACTAAAGGGCACCCAGCAACTTACCTCCCTCATCCCCACAATTATTCATCTCATCCAGGGACCCCTAGCAAAAGGCACATGCTTCCAACAGCACATCTTCCCCTTGCCTTCAACTGTAACATGTAAGCATTGAATCTGGCCTGCCACACTGGACCGTGAGAACCTGGAGAGGAAAGCTGATTTGAACAATGAAGAAATGCATTCCCAGCATCAGTTATTGGCATATACTACAGTGGATGCTTAATATATACCTCCTGAATGAGGGACAGTAGCTTGCAAGGGCAGCAGGATATTTTCTAAGACATGCAAAAGTATAATTCCCTCCCCCTATGGCAAGACTGTCAGCCATCACATGGTGGCTCTAGTACACAGATACAGACACTGAGAATTAGATACCAGGTGCTTATGAGAAGCTTCAAAGACTCTGATACACAGCACATTCCTTGGAAGCATTAGATTTCAAAGTCTGAAGATCCCATTCCAATCCTAACTTCACTGCATGTATCACTTAATCTCTCTGAACAGCAGCTTCATCCTCAATAAATGGAACAACAATGTAGGTTCTACCTACCTCACAGTGTTATCATGAAATCTTAAAAAGGTAATATATATAAAAAAAATTTTCCATTCTCTGCATGTGTGTGTATGTATCACTGAGGGGACTTAAGGAGTTATTAATATTTATTTACATCTAAGCTTCTTACACAAATGGAATTCCTAGAACATGAAGTAAGAAAAAAAATGAGTCCTCCTGGTCTCTCCATGAATAGACTTATGGAATCGAAGCCTTAAGCCAATCCTGGCAATGGGATAACAGCTCTCTTCCTTCCATTAGACTCAGTGTCACTGACTCCTGAGACCATGGTATGTCTCCCTGCACTCTCTAAGCTGTGCTTCCTGGATCTGCCTGGTTCCACAGTCTAAAGAATTTTGCATCTACATGTAGTATCCACATGCCTGCTAGATGGGGCTCAGATCAGGCCAAGATGCTAATATCTGAGAGCCCAAATCCAGCTGCCTGAGGGCTAGATCCCTGTGTCTTACTCATGATCCCCTGACATGTGCCTGCATCAAAATGAGTGTCAGATTTATGGAATCACATCACCAGTATTCATTGCAAAACGACTATAGTCACGACCAGCTGGCAATGTCCTTTCACCAAAATGCTTAAGGGTCAATGTCAGACTAAACGGAACCTGAATTTTCCATGGCTCCTTCCACTTTCTAATTCAAGGAAACCAGTTCCACTTCTCACAGGTTCACCTTCTGTGCTGCCCCTCTGGCTTCCACTCAGCACCCCACTGACTTGTTTGTCACCAAGCACCACGTGGATTACAAATGCAAACAGGTGCACACCCTTTCAATCAGGAGATGGGAGAAAACAATTTTCCAAGTAAATCTGAGAGAGATGCATGTACTGCTGCCGTCCCTTCTCCGGTGTCAATTTGTACTTGTACAGAACCGCACCTGGCATTAAGGGCAGTAAGGAGATGAAACCTTCCCTCCCCAAAACCTCCATCAGCATAAAATCAGAGAAAGCTTTCTAATACAAAAGATCCGTAGAAGATTCAAAATTATATAAGATAGTACCCTAAATGTCCACTCTCAGCTTAAAAAAAAGTTCACATCAAGAACAAATAATGGCCAGGGATATAGCTTAGCCAAATTTGGTAGGGCACTTGCCTAAGGCTCTGGGTTCAATCACCAGCATGGGACAGGGGACATGACAAACAAGGAGTAAATTTAAATGAAAATTCTTGAATGAAAAATGGTAATACATGCCAACACTGAGATGACACAGATGTTGGAATTATCTAACAAGGAGTTTAACATAACCGTCATAAAAAAAAAATACTTCAATGAGCAATCACAGATACACATGAAACACACGAAGAAATAGAAAAAGATTCAAGAAAAGAATGGGAGATATAAAAAAGAACCAGATGGCAATTTTAGAATCCACAAATACATTAGCCAAAATTAAAAACTCAAGAGCTGGCCTACACAACAGATTGGAGAGGAAAGAGAAATGAAAAATGAATTTGAAAATAGAAAAATGAAATTATTCTTCACAACGGAGAGGAAAAATAGATGGATGAAAAAACTGACCAGAATATGGTCAGAGATCTATGGAAATATTCAAGTATTCAACAATAACGCTCTTTAGATCCTAGGAGGAGAAAAGGAAGAAGATGGAGTTGACAAATGATAACTGACATTTTCCAAAATTTGGCAAAAGATACAAACAAGATGTAAGGTTGGCAAATCCCATACAGGATTAAACTCAAAGAAATCCACACCAAGATGTTTTCCAATCAAAATTTTGAAAATCAAAGACAAAAATCTCGATTTTTGCATAGAAGGGAAAAAACAATTTGAGTAACAGTGAATTTCTCATCGGAAATCTGGGAGGCCAGAAGGAAGAGGAACAACATTTTTCAGGGGCTGAAAGGAAATACCTGTCAACCCAGAATTTTATATCCAGCCAAAATATCCTTCAGGAAGGAAAGGGTATACCAAACATTTTCCAATGAAAGAAAATTTACCTGTTTCTCCTTACCCTAAAGACAAAAGGCAGATCTTGAGGGAAATGACAAAAGAAGGAACCCCGCAAAATCAGGAAGGAAAGCAGAACTGCACTATTGGACGAAGGAAAAGGAGACTAAATTGAAGCTGCATAGCCAAGAAATCAGAAATACAGCATGAATTCGGAGGATACGAGGATCAATAAAAGTGCCTTCTACTATCCCCACAAAGGATGCCCTCCCACCCCATGCACCAGATTCTCATCTTTTCAAGACATGAGCTACAAGTGCTCTGGCACCACTCATCTGATTTCAGGAATGGTGTTAAATCGTGGGCACGTCTGGTCCTTTGTTTCCTCTCCTTAAATCCAATAATTCTCCCTTCGCATGTGATGAGTGCCCCCAAACATAATGTCAGTCCCTGAGGCACAGGCTACCCTGTGTGGTCCCCACCGTTTCTTGGCAAACTATGAGAAGAATAACACTTTCATCACTAAAACCATACACTTTCATGGAGTCATAAAATATATAAGAAAAAAAAAAGTGCTATGTGTTCAAGGGCCACTCACTTCCCTTCCACTCAGCCTTCACTCCGCCCCTATGGCTGAGAACGTTTTTGGCGGGGGGAATCCCAGATGCTGAAATTTTACACATAAAGGGAATATCTATAATGTGACTGGCTCCATTTGCCCTCCATTAGGGACAGAGGACAGGACAGTTTTCTAGCCAACACTAGAAATTCCTGAATATTGTAAGGCAACTCTATCTCCCCTGGATGCAGGGATCCCACCCCTCCACTGCACTTGTACTCCATTACAGGCCGCACAGGAGTCAGAGGTGGGAATCACAGGGTTTAAACTCCAAGCGAACATCTTTTCCTTGGCATGAATCTGCTGCCTTAGTGGATATGCAGACAGGAATAGGAGTGTGGAGCCAGTGGGGATAACGCTGGATCCGGACCTCAGAGGCCTCTGCTCTGTGTGACTGCAGTGGTCTCAGAAAGCACCCACCCAACTTCTGTTTCTCCTTGTCTCCAGCACTTGGCAAAAGACTACCAAGTTAGTCTTTTCACTTGTCCTCAGTGTCCTGACATTGCTCAAACACAGAGGATTCAGATCCATGTGACCCAGCTGCAGCGAATAGCTGAGATTGAGTAGCCAGGCCTACGCTAATCATGCACAGCTGGAGGTTGAGGTTTTGTGTACCTGAGTCTGGATACCACCACAGCCAATGGCTTCCTCATCCTCCCTAGTGTTATGGGTCAGGCTCTATGGGCAATGACCAAACAGACTCCATCTTACCCTGAGACTCCATATCATGTAAGAAGTGCTTCTCCCATGGGAAAGCCCCTCCTCTGTACCCATTAATAGTTAACAAACCTAGCATGACATACTTGGCAACACTAAATAGCAATTCTTATACAATGTAAAATTGTTCTCTTTGCTTTCCATTTTTCTTGGGCAATGTACCTTGTCAGAGATTGATTGTCTAGAGGTTAGTAACCATTCTCTAACTTGTACTCAACTAGGGTCATTTTGATCCACTTCCCTTCTGCTTGCTTGCTGCTATGCCAACCTGGAAAGTCCTGTGGGAAATACCAATGTGCCCATTGCATTGTCTTGCCAACTGCCCAATTCAGCTTCTGTACCTGCTTGCTTATAGCTACGTCAACCCAGATGTAGTTTTTGCCTTTAAATATCCTAAAATGCTCAGGCTTGGGGCTGTTCTTTGCAGAGACAGTTATGGGTCCTGCGGGGGGCAGTTGCCAGCTGGCCAGCTAAATAAAGACTCTTCAATTTGGACAAAATGGGACTTGGCGTGTTTTCTGAGAGACCGGCCCCCAACTCTAATGACATGTCGTGTCACAGGTGTGAATGACGCAAGAGAGGCCACCGGAGAACCTTGAGACGTTCATCTCTGCAGCTTGTGTCCTGGGTCACCCTGGTTTCCCTTCTGGCTGGAGGAGGAGTTGGGATAGTCAGTTCAGTGGTCTGTGGGAGTTTGCAGAGAATTCGCATATTGCCAAGAAAGTTGACTTGTATCTTCAGACCTTGGATTCTGGGCCGTGAGTCTCAGGTAAAATGTGAAGTTACTGCCAGTTCTAAGTAACTGGATCCAAATTTGCAGAAAGTAAGGATTTTCCCAGGCTGTGACCTGAAAGCCATTTCATTTGTCTGTGCCTCTGATGGTCATCCTCTACCTACACTCACAAATGTGTGCGCCTCGGACGGAGCTTTTCCATCCACTCTTCTTCCCTGGATCCCATGAAGACCTGTCACAAGGAAGCAATGGACCTTGAAATTCAGCCACAGTCCCCACAAGAAGGCCTGCAAATTCTATCCAAACAGAAAAGCAAACAGGAGAAAACTACTGGTTCATCTGTTCCCGAGCTCTTGTGATATTACCAAGTGCTTCTAAGAGGCTATGTTCATGAAATGCTGCTTCAAGAGGAATCAACACCCTATTTCTGGAGAGTGACCCCTGGGTGGGGTCAAGGTGAGAAGTCAGGATGCCCAGGGAAGTTGTGAACAAAGAACAAGCCGTTCCATTCAAAATCTCAACTATCAAGCAAGGAAGACAGCAAAGAGCCCAATCAAGCTTTGCAAGGCTCAGGGACTGAAGCATTTTGAAAAGAAAAGGAAAAGTTCACTTGCCAAGAGTATAAGGCAAACAGACTGTAAAAGGACTCACTCCTCAATGAGAAACCAGCTGAGTAAACCACAAAATCATCAAGGTAATAAGAAATTACTGTAACACCATAGATCTTTGGAGATGTGGATGATAATATCCAAAATGACAAATGTTAAATTCATCGTTGTCAATTAAAATACATTCCTAAATCTTGACAGATGAATGATGTGTCACTACACTCTAAAAGAGTACTCACATGCAATAAAACACAGGTACACACATTCTTTCTACTTGCATTTTTCTCTCAGGTAGACACTGGACTATTAAGGAAAAAAGATCCCCTTCTACCACCAGAATGTGAAACCTTTTTTTTTTTTTTTTTTTTTGGTACCAGAGATTGAATTCAGTGACAGTCAACCACTGAGCCACATCCCCAGCCCTATTTTGTATTTTATTTAGAGACAGAGTCTCACTGAGTTGCTTAGCGCCTCACCATTGCTGAGGCTGGCTTTGAACTCACAACCCTCCTGCCTCGGCCTCCCAAGCCACTGGGATTCCAGGTGTGTGCCACAGTGCCTGGCTGAAACCACGTTGATTTTAATCCCCTCACTCCCTCCCAAGGCTTTCCAATGCCATCCCATCTGTTCCCACAAGGACCTGCCAGAGAGCAAACAACTGGCCAAATTCAAGGATGACACTCAGAGGCCCGAGGCTGAGGAACTCGAGCACTCAAGAATTAGGACGACAACTTTAGTCTAGTCACAGGAGGACAATTAAGAAGCCTGGCTGGTTTGCTTCATAAGTGGATTCCTGGGCAGCCCAAGTACGACAGCTGTTTAACATCAGCCCAAGGGGAAGAGCCAAGATGAAAGAAAGTGAGTTCACAAGAGCCTTATTCGCTATTAAAAAGAAGAGGAGGAGGAGGAGGAGGAAAAGAGATTCAGACATTTGGCTTCACCTTGGGCTACTACTGTATTGTGTTGGGAGGGCGAGATTGTTTTCTTGGGAGATGAGGTGGTCAGATTAAAGGGAATGAGGTCCCATTTTGAAAGAAAAGCAGGTGGGTTATTAGTGAGCAGATCAGAACCAGTTCCAAGAAACCCGAGGCCTGGCTAGACCCCCATGGCATGTGTAATAACTGTATCCCAAACAAAAATCCTTATCGGAATGCTCATCCCCAAAGCCGACTTCAATTGCTGTCTTTTCATCTCAGCAGCCACCAACAGGCCAGAAGCTCAGCAGCAGCCGTCATTAATTTCCGCTATCACTGCTGATCTCCGAGCCTCAGCCAGGAAGGGAGCCAAGGGCTTTGTCTTTTTCATAGGTAATTTACAATTACAAGGGCCAGGTTTCCTTGAACCCTACGGTGGGGCACAGGAGATTGGGGAGCAAGCTTCTTTCTCTCCCAAAGAAACAAAGGGATTGGTCTTAAAAAAAAAAAAAAAAAAGAAAGAAAGAAAGAAATCAGACAGTGAGAGCTCATGAATACCCTGCTCTGGCTCCAGCCAGAAATAAACATGAAAAATAATGAAAGTCCCGAAAGTGAGCAGCTGAGGACGCATCTCTGGCTGCATTTGGGGGCAGCTCTCAAAAGCCACCTGGAGTTTCCTGAATCCCAAGTAATAACTTTCAAACTATTTCCTAAGCCAATTTTTGAGAGCCCTGAACGGTTGGCATAAGTGCCAAGAACAATGCAGCGGAGCAGCTTCCTCAGGAGCAGCCCGGCCCCCTGCCCGCCAGCATTCACCAGCAGGAGGACCTAGTGAAAGGGAATCCGTGGGGGACATCCCCTCTGGGAGCCCTGCTCTTTCCTGAGGTTCTTCCCCAACTCTTCAATTTACATTTCACTCATCCTAGGGAAAGAATTTCTAAACTAAATACCTTACAGAGTAGATTTTTTTAAGTTAATTGCAAAAAAAAAAAAATTTAAGGAAGAGACAACTAACTTGCCAGGTATATTCAATATATTGTTAATAAGAGATCCTCAAGGATATGGGGGGAAAGGCACACTCATACATTGCTGGTGGGACTGAGAAATGATGCAGCCAATATGGAAAGCAGTATGGAGATTCCTTGGAAAACTTGGAATGGAACCACCATTTGACACAGCTATCCCACTCCTTGGTTTATTCCCAAAAGGACTTTAAAACAGCATACTACAGAGACACAGCCATACCACTGTTTATAGCAGCACAATTCACAATAGCAAAATTGTGGAACCAACCTAGATGCCCTTCAGTAGATGAATAGATAAAGAAACTGTGGCATATATACACAATGGAATATTACTCAGCAATAACATAGAACAAAATCATAGCATTTGCAGGTAAATGTATGGAGTTGGAGAATATAATGCTAAGTGAAGTAAGCCAATCCCAAAAAATCAAATGCAGAATGTTTTCTCTGATATGAGGATGCTAATCCATAATGGGGTTGCAGGGGCAGGGGAGCATGGGAGGAATGGAGGAACTTCAGATAGGGCAAAGGGGATGGAGGGGAAGGGAGAGGGTACGCAGGTAGGAAAGATGGTGGAATGAGATAGACATCATTACCCCAAGTACATGTATGAATGCACAAATGGTGTGACTCTACTTTGGGTATAATCAGAGACATGAAAAATTGTGCTCTATATGTGTAATATGAATTGAAATGCATTCTGCTGTCATGTATAACAAATTAGAACTTTTTAAAAAAAGAATAAGAGATCCTGCATACATGTCATCTCATTTAATAGTCCCATTACCAATGGAAGACCAGTTTGGGTTTTAGCACAGGTGATTAGAGGAGGGTTAAATCATTCAGTCAAGACCACAAAGTGCCGAAGCTGAGGGGGAACTCCAATATTGCTTGCTCTGTCTAAAGCCTGCAGATGTACTTTACGCTGCAAGATGTAGCCTCCCCGCCAAGGGAGGGGGATAATGGTGCAAGCTATGGAGAGGGGTTGCAAAGATGAGCCCCTGCCCACCTATGTACCTCTCATGACTCCTTCTGACTGTAATGGTTGCTAAAGCCATCGTGTCCACATGAGACTGTGACCCCAGACAAGCAAGGACAGCATGCAAGGCCCTGCTGAGCTCCCCTGCATGGCCACAGTGTCTTCTATGCTCTTGGTGCTTAGCAACTGCTTCCAAGGGAGACATGCATCATCCATCTCTGAAACTCTTTGAGTCTACTTGGAAGATAGGAACAAGCTCTTCTCCCAGCCAATTGTATAGTTAGTCAGTCTTTGGTTCATGAGCGCTTTCTGTTGCTTTCTCTGCCCTTTCTCCTCTGAGGTCTCCTCTAAGGGCTGCAGCCCCCACCCCCCACCTCCCACTCTCTCTCTCACTACTGTAATTTCTCCCAGAGCTAAAAGAACAGAACACTGGGTAAATCATACTAAAGTGTATGGAACTACAGATGTCCATACTTTCATTTCTATGAAGTACGTTTCTAATGATAAAAATGAGAGCACACTGGACTAGGAAACGCGACATATTTCTAAGGACTAGCATCCCTGAAATCAAATCATAAAAGCAGACAATTTTTTTTTTTTTTTGCATTTAGATGAAGCTAACCCAACACACATATGCAAGTATTCTCTCTCTCTCTCTCTCTCTCTCTCTCTCTCTCTCTCTCACACACACACACACACACACACACACACACACAACCTAAAAATAGTAGTATCTCAACAAACCCAACCCAGTTATTGCATGCTGAGTGCCTACTATTGTGTGAAAGCAGGAGACCAAAATAAGCAGGACACCATGACCCTTAAGAAACATAAGGCATTCTGAGTCAGACCGGCCTCTAGTGGCATCACTGGGGAATACCATAGCCCAGTCTCTAGGTTCCAAAAAATACAGCAGCCCCATGTGAATGGGGGCAGGTTTGCAGGCTTACTCAACAAAGGGGTCCCCTCCTCCTCTCGTACCACAAAACTAGAATTGAGGAAAAATAAAATAAGATCTCTAGGCATTACGGCAATGCACAAAACATGGTGTTTCTCAGAGGAAAAGATGACAAACACACATCCCAAAGCTACTTTGTTGAAACATGTAAGTTTTGGATACTATTTTGAAGGGAAGTTTCTGTTCCCTATATTTCTTAAATATAACTCAATGCTTGGCACCAAAAAGTGGCCCAAAATTTGATGATTGAATGAATGAATGTACAAATTAGGCTGAAGCAGGTCCAACTCTTTGGGGACTAGCTGGGTGTCCTTGTGCACACCCTGAGCCCTCTGTACTTCTGTTGAGGGAAGAACAGTGCCACCCCCAACACCACCCCTCTAAGTTCCTGGGAGCATCAGAGGAACTCCTAGATACAGAGCATTTCGAGAAGCATAAAGCAGTCTGCAAGTTCAAGGGCGGTTATTCTTCTTTTGCTGATGCCCATGACAGGCCACAGTTCTGGTAGAGAAACTGAAACCATTCCTGATTCACCAGCCTGTTTCCTGTAGCCTGACTTGCCCCTGCTAGATCAGGGATCCCTTCTCCTCTGTCTGCTTAATGTCTTGACCTTCAGACCCCAGAGCCCAGGAACAGGACCTGAGGACAGGGCCTGGGTCCACCTCTAGCCCCTCTACCATCTTAAGTACACCAGGCTGTACTCGGTATACCTACACAAAGCACCCCAGCTAAACCGCTTTCCCAGATGTCAAAGTAGTGCTGTGACCCCTGCCTTTCCAAATCTGCTTGTATTCTAGATTATTTTTAAGAGCAGTGAAAAGATACTTCAGCTCCATAATGTGCACATTTTAGCAAAAGATACAGGCTTTGAAACAACAGCAAGAGCGTGCGTGCATGCAAAAGCAGAGTCTGACTCCAGTTAAGGAGGCTGAGATGGGATTCATCCTTCTTGTAATTTGCTACTGCCCCCACCCCCTTCTGAGGAACCTCAAAGGCACTTGCCATTTGGCATTTTTCTTCCTGCAGCACAGCCTGGTTCTGAGTGCTTCTCTCTCATCATCATTTGTGATGATCTTTAAAAGCAGTGTCATCCTAAAGTGACTTTCCTTTCAAACCCAAGCACCACAGTTTAGAACATCATGTCCAGAGACAACAGAGGACACTGGTGTGACAATGGAATTGACCTCATGTTTGTTTCTCTCTTTGTACCCAAAATGTCTCTCAAGCCTCTGTGCTAGCACAGCCTTGTTTTATTGATGTGTCAGGCCTCTCTGCTGAGCCTTCACTTGTCTTCTTTGAATAGGCACATAGATCCTTAATAATAGCCATAAGCACTCAAAACGGATGTATTAAGGGTCAATTTAACAGCAGACCAGTAGTAGTCATACAAGGCAGTATCCTGTCCTCCTGATGTCTACACTAGAACTACTACTATTTCCTGAGAGCTTGCTATTAGTAAGGACATTGCATCCAAAGTCTCATCCAACCTTCCCCAAAACCCTCTGAGATCATTTCCAGAGCTGAAGAAACTGCGTTGCAAGAATTTAACTAATGTGTCCAAGTTAATGGAAAGGCAGGGATTTGAACCCAGGCCTTTGATTGCTAAGCCCACAGCCTGAAGGCAGATCAATAAGTCACCAACATGAAACAAGCAGGAATAGATGAAGGGCTCCATGGCGCCATTTCATCTCATCCATTGATAGAGCAGTATTGACTGAGTGAGGGAGGGGGGTGGACACCAGATATCCAGGCACATGCTAGATACAGGTATCCGTGTCCCAGCCCTTCAATTGCTCATAGTTCATTAAAGATGTATAATTGATAACCTAGGCAGATCCATGGAGCAGGCAGGCTACAAAGCATTTAAGTTCTGGAAGTACAGAACACAGAGGAGACCCATGACAGTGGACAAAGCAGCAGGGACCGGATCCTAGAGTGTGGACAAAAGGTGACAGGGAAACTAAGGCTCTTGAGCAAGTGAAAGAGGGCATCAGAGTTGGTTAGGTCATGTTTTCTTCTAGAAAAGAAGACTCTCCAGCAGTGACTCCTGTACTAAAGGTTATTTAGAACCCTGATCTTCTCCCAGATGGGACATAACTCAATAAATGAAGATTCCAACAAAGAAAACATTCGTTTGCATCCCTGCCCCTGGTTGGGAGTCATTTGAAAGGGTCACCATGATATTCCCAGGGGTCATTTCTTACTCTCTATCCTAGAAAAGCAACTAACTGTACAGTGGGGTGGGAGGGGGGTTCTCAGAAGAACCCTCCAGGCCATCTCACCAGGCAGCCACGTCATCAGGAACCAGGGCAAGGGAAACAGGGAGGGGGGATGACACCAGATATCCAGGCAGCTTCAGCTGTCACTGGGAATGCTTTCATTCGCTCCACCATCCGCTCACCCTTGGCACCTTGGTCCCTTGGTCCCTTGGCCAGGCCATCCTCAGCATAGACTAGATACCAATGGTCACTTCTCTCAACCTGAAATGGATGTTGGCAATTGTCCAGCAAAATACCCTAAGGGTCCAGCTGAGGAACACTGGTAGTGAGGGTGGAGAAGGGAATGTAGAGATGCCCCTGCCAGTCAGTGGTGGTACTGCACTCACACTGACATCTGGAGCCCAGTGCAGGTGGATCTCTCCATTTACCACTAACACCTTCCCCTCACCCCTTGCCAATTTGCAAGATCCTTCCAGAATGAAAAGGATGCAACAGGGTAGTACAGAGAGGCAGAAGATCTGGTTCTAGTTCCAGGTGGGCTGCTGATTAACTGTGGAGCCTTGGCCAAGACACATCTCCCTTCAATCTCAACTCCTTCACCTACAAAGTGCCAACAAAAAGATAAAACCAACCTCAAAGGACAATTCAGATGGGTAAATGAGACAATCCATGTGAATTCCCCAGAACAGTGCCTGGTAGATAGTATGCACGTAGTTCACATGCTCCCAAATCTACCTTTCTCCAGACAGCACATCTTCACTTGACCTGCAGATTAACCTTTCCCTGAATCTTGTTCATTCCCCATTAGCAGAGACAACATAAACAAATACAAGATCTACTGAGTACCAAGTCTAAACAAGAGCCTGTTGCTCAAAGCAATGTCCATAAATTTTATTATCCTCATAGCGCTTGATAAGGTAACTATTATTGCTCCATTTTACTGATGAGTAAACTGAGGTTTGGAATATTGAGTACATTCCCCAAGGTGCACACAGCCTGTACTGGGAGAAAGTTGCCATGTTCTTTCCCCTACCATTGTCAGCCTTTTGTTTTATTTCAGAGTGCTGTGCAGAGAACGAGTGACCTCATTCCACGTGTGACAGGGAGAAGGACTCTCTCTATCATCCTAGATCCCGTAGTTCCATTCATGCAACCGGACACATACTTCACTTGACACTTAATTTCTTCTGAAATATGAGAAAGCCGAACCTCCCCATTGTGCACTTGAGCAGTTGTTTTATTCTTTTAATGCAAGGATAAAACCTAGCATATGACCCTATTAACCATCATTTTGATAAATTAAATTCGTTTTCTCAAGCCTGAGCTAATCAATTTGGATCTCAATTCTTTTCATGCAACATATCCATTATCTCTCCCATCTTCATGTCACCTGCATATTTCTTTCTTTGTCATTGATTAAAGGAAATGTTAACAGTGTGGGATCAAGAGTAGAACCTTGTAGTTCTAGAAACCTGACTCTGGCTTAAGAATGCTTCATTAAAAAGTACTCTGGGCATATCATTCCATGAATAACTCATCCAGTCCAAAGCTCTCCACCTTGAGTCCGAGGTTATCCTCAAAGTCTTTTCAAACGCCTTGTTGAAATTAGGATACACACATCTACCACCAAAAAAGAGGGGGATGAGGGGTGGAGCTAGCTGAACTAGCTGAACAAAACTTGCTCCTTATTTGACCAATGATGATTGCTTGTGATTACTATTTGCTCTTCCAAGGTTATACAAACCATCTTTTAAAATCATCTATTTTAGAATCTTGCTCAGGATTTTAAACTGGCTCACAAGCCTGTAGTTCAGAAAACTATTTTGAAAATGGGAACAAGTGTCTGTCTCCAATCTTCCAAAACATTCCCACTCTGCAACAATATTCTCAAATATTACCAGCAATATTATATCAACATGTGACATCTGACCTGGGATGTAAGTGTCAAGATCAAGAGACTTTTAATCTGGCTGAAGGTAAATGGAATACTCTTGAAACCAGGTCACCAGACCTGGTCATTTGTACTCATTAGCCCTAAGTCGCCTTGGGTTGTGACCTGCAGAACTAGCCTCCAGGGAGTTTCTGCCATCACTTGCTGAGCTCCAACAAGCTAGAGCTGGGAAAGACCAGCCAGACACTACAATATATCCAGGGCTTCTTTAGAGACACTCTTTGAGTCTGCAGGTCACAGGGAAGCCCATCACAGAGTCAATTCTTCAAATTATGGAAGCATAAGTGTAAAGAAACCTCATGCCTAAAGCAGGATTCATCAATTCCAAGGTCCTCATGTTTAATATGATATATCCCCAAATGCAAGGGTATTTGTCCTGACATTACTTAGCCTGGCCTTTCACACTGCCCTAACCTAGTACCCAAACACCACCTAGCTTAGATGATCCTCCTAGCATCCTCTCAAGAACACACAGACTCCCAGAATCCAGAGCAACCATAAACCAAGTTCATCCTCAGCCTTGCCTGGATTTTCTCAGCCCTGCAGCAGAACCCAACCTCCTCAAACCTCCACTTCCCAAGTCTTAGCACAGCACTAGACTTGGATCATGGCTAAAGTCAAGGTCTAAGCAAAGGTTTAGTCTCTAGAGCTCCCTTCCTCTCTCAGGAATAACCTGCAAACTACAAGCAGCACCCCAATTTAGGATGTCACTCAGAAGCCTTTAGTCCAGAAATTCTACTTCTAAGAATATCTCAGGAAGCCAGGTACAGTGGCACACACTTATAATCCCAGCAGCTTGGGAGGCTAAGTCAGGAGGATGGCAAGTTCAAAGCTAGCCTCAGCAACTTAGTAAGGTTCTAAGCAGCTTAGTGAGACCCTGCCTCAAAATAAAAAATAAAAAGGGCTGAGGATGTGGTTCAGTTAAGAGCCCTTGTATTCAATCTCTGGTACCAAAAAAGAAAAAAAAATGAGGGAAATATTCAGGGATGGAACAAACACAGAACCATGACAGCCAGATCTCTGAAACAAACTTAATGCCCAACAATAGGGGAATGGCTACAAAAGAAAATAAAACTGGTGGTGTAGCCACAGATGGAATGAGACAGGTCCATAGGCAGGTAAGCAGCTAGGTAGATAGGAAGAACTTTCATATAAAGAATATGCATAAGTATATATGTAGATGTGTATAAGAAAGATACATAGATATACATCCCTTTTTATAATTATATACAGCTATATGTACTATAAGACCCAAATATTTTTTAAAAGATTATAGACATATGGTAATTGGTATAGATAGATGGAAAGGAGGGTGGGAAGATATTGGATAAACAGACACAATATATTACACTAGTTATTTCTGGGTGGTGTGTACTTTTTTTTCCATTTTGTTCCAAATTTTGGGCAAAAGCATAGTTGATTATTTTTGTAATCAAAGAAAACGAATTAAAATCCATCAGTGTAGTTGATACATCCTCTCACCACAAGGATATGACCCACTCGTCACTCACTCATGCATCTAAAAAAGATCTGAACACATGCAAGGCCCTGTGCCAGTGGTCCAAAGAATCCAAAGGGTAACACGTGTTCCTCGTCTCACATTGGTTACACTGTAGATGAGCAGATAGGAAGTGAACACGAACACTATGACAAAAGACAATGTAAACAGTCTGCGCCATATGAATGCACAATGAGAACTACGGCTCAGAAGCCCAGTGGGAATTCAGCAAAAACGAACAAAGTGGCAATTGGTGGAGATGGTTTGAGACAGGGGTGACTCTCCTGGTTGGACAAGGACTTACCAGTTTGAGCACCAAGAGCCCTGTGTCCCAGGAAAACTGAGACTATTGGTCACCCTCTGTGGGAGCAGCTCTGGATTAGAAAAGGCAAAGGCATGGTGATAGGATTGGGCAAAACTTGTCCAGTAGAAGGAGGAAGGACAGGTGACCTAGGGGAAATATAAAGGGAGGCAGATGGCTCCAAAGTCAGCCGGGGGGATTCCTTCACTCCAGTGGCACAGAGCTATTGGAAATTTAAAAGGAGGAGGAATTTTAAAACATCAATCCATCCTTAGCCTACCTGGCAAACTAGAGGGATAGAGAAGAAGAGGTGCCCAGGGGGAGAGCCCCAGGAACAGTGGAGAAGCAGTATGGCACTCAGGCCACTTAGAGCAAAATCCCTGCGAGAAGCTCCATGTCCCACTTGAGGTTACATCAGATAGACCCACTCTTACCGAGCACAGAGGCTCTCATGTCCACCCACCAGCTAGCTCACCTCCTCAGCACGACTGCCCAAAGCATGATGTCGTGGTGTAGATCTGGAACATTCCCCAAATACTCGTGTGTTAGGCAAGGCAGCCAATGTTCAGAGGTGAGGCGATTAGATCATAAGGGCTAAATCCCATCCATGGATTGATCCACTTGATGGATTAATGATTTCAGTGGACTGCTTGGTGGTAGCTGTAGGCAGGTAGGGAATGGCCAGAGGAAGTTGTTCACTGGGGGCCTGGCCTTGGGAACTAAATCTGTCCCAGAACCCTCCCTGTCTATCTGCCTCCTCGCTGCCATAAGCTGAGCCCTTTTCCCTGCCTTGCCCTTCCAACGTGATGTTTCTGCAATGGAGTCGGCAACTGTGGACGGAGACCTGTGAAACCATGAGCCAAAATAAACCTTCTTCCTCAGAGTTGTTTTGTCAGATCTTTGAGTCACAGTGGCAAAAAGCTGACTCACACCAGGTAAAAAGGCACAGGTTTAAGTCCAAGCAAAAACTGACTGCCTGGCCAAGTAACAACCCCATGCAAGCAAGTGCCTTCACAGCAGTGGGGGAAACACAGGCACAGGGAGCGCAGGCAAGGATGAGGCCAGATGTTCCCGAGCCTCCCCAGGGAGAGGCCCAGGCTGCACAGATTGGTAGCACACTACAGTGAGCCTTTTTCTTTTTTCTTTTCTTTTTTTTTTAAGAATTTGAAGCCACCAAACACATGAATAAGGGAAATGCGCCTCTGATGGTTCTAACTGCCAGACTTGTTTACTTTAAAGACCTCTCTGAGCAGAAAGCTCTGCTGGCTAATTGGCTTTCTGACGGCCTTACACACTCAGGGGGGCATCTTTTTCAAACAGCTTTAAGATCCAATTCCATGTTTCCTTCACCCCCACACATACCTTAACCATCCCTCCAAACATGACAGCATGATCCTCATGAGTATATTTCCCAAGGCTTCCTGCTGTCCACAGGGTCATCTTGATGCCAGGGATCATACAAAAGGGGGAGGGGAACCAGCTGATTTCAGGGATCCTAAAATCATAACTACACCTTGCCTTCCATGGGCCCTTGTTTCACCTTTGCAAAGCTCCTTTACATCCAGTGTTCCTTCATTCTCATTAAAATCCCGGAGGCTGGTATAAATGAGCCCAATGCTCCCATTTAATGAAGAAGGAAACAGTAATGGAGAGGTAAAGTGATCTGGCCTAATGTCAGACAATGACACATAATAATGTCTTTTTTGTTGCATCTACCATCTATTCTCCACACCCTGCCAAGGGCTTAAGTCAAGGAATACCAAGGTAAAGGAATGTAGCTCCATCCTCAGATTCCTTACATTCAATTACAGTGGCCAGCCTGCACTCCTGAAACCATTAACCCAATCCGTCCATGAGCACCTAGACGCTAGACATGCAGGCCCAGAAGGGGAAGCAAAACTAGTGAATCCTTATAACAAGGAAAGAATAAAATAACAAGGATAGTATAGGAGGAAATAGATCTTCTAGGCCTGTGCTGTCCAATATGGTCACCGTTAGCTACACATAACTACCAAGCACTTGAAATGTCACAAGTCAGAAATGAGGTGGTCTATAGATACAACATAGACAATGGAGTTCAGTATGAGAAAAAATATATATATAAATTAATATTTGAATATGGATTGCATGTTGAAATGGTAACATTTAGGCTGTACTGGGTAACTTAAAATACATCATTAAAATTAAGTTTACCTGTTTCTTTTAAAAAAATATTTATTTTTTAGTTGTAGTTGTACACAATATTTTATTTATTTATTTTTATGTGGTGCTGAGGATCGAACCCAAGGCCTCATACATGGTAGGCAAGCACTCCCATCCCCTGTTTCTTTTTTAACTATAATTTCTGAACTTGGCGTTTAGAAAACTGTAAGTGACATATGTGGCTTCACATTGTATTTCCATTGGACAGTACTGTTCCAGACAATTTTCTTACTTATTTTTATGAAATAAAACCAGAATTTCCTACTTTGCCAATGTTCATAATAGTGTTATATAAACAGATGTTTCCACAATGGGATATCACTGACATTTTCCCCACTTTGCTGAATGTCACCGAGGCTCTTTGACCTACTTTGCTTTTCATGTTTACCACCTTCCCAGACAATCTGGGTTTCCTTTCGTTATGTCTTTACTGAAATTCCACACCCAGCCCACCAATTCTTCAAGTGCAAGTTCATTAGTGAAGCCTGCGCCTCCCTTGATGGGCTCGAGATTTCCTTCCTAGGGCAGAAGGTGCTGGGCAGAGCCAGCACGGGGCCAGACTTTTCAGACTCTAATTATACTTTAGAGGCAAACTCCCAAAGTTTTATGCTTTAGTGACATCATTCAGTGTCCCAAGACTTGTGTACTTAAATTTCAAGAGACTGCCCAGCTCCTTTTTCTGCTGAAATAGCTTTCAGTCAACAGTGTGACCATCCCACAAGCCCAATATGCAAGTGGTGCCCTCAAGGGCCTCCTCACTGTCCCTGTCTCTGGGTTTGGCATGTGATCATCAGATAGAAGATGCTCCTCAGCAAAAGAAGCACTAAAAGGAAGAAAAGGACATCTGAAGGTCACCCACCAAGGGCCCAGTGAGGGGGACCAGATCCCAGACAGCAGGCAGCAAAGCTGGGTCAGCAAAGGACTGAAAAGGAAGAAGGTAGGCCCCTGTAAGGGAGAAGACCTGGGGCAGGAGGAAACGGGGGCAAGTCAAGGCATCTTCTCTTCCCTTCCATTTTACTGGGTGCTGCATCATCGGGGCTAGCACATACCTTTTTGGCAGAGGAGGGGATTCAAAGCTAACTCCTTATCAGGGAGAACATTTGGCGTTTGATGTTTGGGGACTGACTTACTTCACTTAGCATGATATTCTCTAATTACATCCATTTACCCATTATTGCCATAATTTCATTCATCTTTAAGGCCAGGTAGTATTCCATTGTGTATATATAACACATTTTCTTAACCACTCATCTATTGAAAAGCATATAGGCTGTTTCCACAGTTTAGCTATTGTGAATTGAGCTGCTATAAACATTGAGGTGGCTACATCTCTGTAGCATGCTGATTTTAAGTCCTTTGGGTATAGACTGAGGAGTGAGATAGCTGGGTCAAATGGTGGTTCCATTCCAAGTTTTCTAAGATATCTCCGTATTGTTTTCCAAATTTTTTTTTGGTTGTACCATTTTGCAATCCCACCAGCAATGAATGAATCAGTGTACCTTTTTCCCCACATTCTCACCAGAACTTATTGTTGCTTAATTTTTTGATAATTGCCATTCTGACCGGAGTGAGATGAAATCTTACAGTAGTTTTGATTTGCATTTCTGTAATTGCTAGAGATGTTGAACATTTTTTTCATAAATTTATTGATTGATTTTATATCTTTTTCTGTGAAGTATTTGCTCATTTCCTTAGCCCAGTTATTGATTGGGGGGAGGAAGATGGTAGAATGAAATGGACATTATTACCCCTATGTATGGGTATGCATGCATGAATGGTGTAACTCTACATTCTATACCAGAGATATGATTGTGCTCCATTTGTATAAAAAAAATAAAAATAATTTAAAAAGAAAAGAAGTTGAAAAAGTAAAGGCATAGAAATAAATGTATAAGTGGTTAAAAAAAATGACTCCTCTCCCAATGGCAGGGAAGGTTTCAAGTGCTTTCTCCTTTCCAGTACTCAGACGGTAGTGTCAACTGACTTATCACTCATCGAAAGAAACTGTCCAATAAAAATGACAATGGTCACGGTACAGAGGGTAGCTGGGGGAGCTCGCTCCACTGACCTGAGACTTAACTTTAGAGAACTTGGGTGAGATAAATAACCCCAAACTTATTCCCAAACACCCCCAGAGAATAGATTTCAAAGACCCCAAAGGAATGAAAATGACATCTTGTCCCCAAAGGACTGCCTAGTGCCTGAATGTGTCCACTCTTTGTTCTCCTTCACCCTGATGATTTAAGTTCGGGAGAGAACATAGGCACTAAGAGCTCTGGTTTTGCATGGTATGAGAAGGGAAGCCAGAGGAAGGGGTGACATGGCCTGACTGTGTGCAGCAGGATCACCTGGTGTGATCACACTGAGAAGGGGATGAAAGTAGGGAGAATGGTTTTGAAACTATTGCAATAATTCTAGTGAGAGATCCTGGTGACTCGACTGGGGTTTCAGCAGCAGAGGTGATAAGAACTAGCTTTTATCTGCTTTATAGTTCTATACTGGTATGTTCCATATATCTAAAAATATATGCCAAAATAGAAACAGAGAAAGGATGAGTTTCAAAAACAAAGATTGAAGATCTCACATTTTGTTCTATCCATCCAGTGGAATGCCGTGTCTACTTCCTGATAAACAGAATCAGGGGAAGATACCAAGATATGGAAGAGGAGACTTATTATGAGAATTAACTCACACAATCATGAAGACCACAAAGTCCAGAGATCTGCCACTTTCAAGCTAGAGAACCAATAAAGCTTGAGGTACAATTCAGTTCAAGTCCAAAGACTTGAGAACCAGGGGAGCCAATAGTATAACTCCAGGAGCCCAAAGCTAAAGATTCAGAAGCTCCAATGTCCAAGGAAAGGAATAAAAGGAATTCCCGTTTCAAGAAGAGAGGGCATGTTTCCAACCTTCCTCTGCCTTTTCCTTTATTAGTGCCTTCAGTGCAACTGGATGACCACCAGTATTAGTGAGAGCAGATCTTCCTGACTCAGCCTACTGATTGAAATGCTAATCTCTTCCAGGCATATCCTCACAGACACACACAGAAATAATGTTTTGCTAGCTATCTGGGCGTCCTTTAGCCCAGTCAAGATGACACATAAAATTAACCATCATACCTACTTTGGAACATGCTGGTGTAGATGACACAAAATTATGTGTGAAAACCCCAAAGTACAAGTGTGAGAACACAGGATAAGTTTAATGACATGGGCTCCTCCCATCCACAATCCTTATGTACCTAGGCCTAGGACCCACCACCCAACTCCTTCCTGGCCTCCTAACTGGTCTTCCCCATGCTGTGTGTGAGATGGTTGCTTATGTGATTGAAAGTTACCCTAATGTGACTCAGCCATCCTAGGAGCTTCTTTCCTGGGAAGGCACCAACTTCTGGGCTGGGAGGGAAAGTGGGGAAATTGCCAGTTTGGGCCTAACTTTAAAACTGACATCACACTCCACCCAATAACAGCTGACGCATTCTTTCCCAGCGGCAGCGCACATTCACCAAGATGGAACACACTTCATCGACCTTAACCATTTTAGTGTACCTTTATTCATGCTCCTCAACAAATTTCAAAAAGCTAAAATTAGAGATCATACAAAGTATCTTCTCAAACCACATGGAATCAGACGACAGAACACTAACAACAACAAAAAAGATGGCTGAAAGAATTCCCAACTAGCTGTAAATTAAACAACATACTTTTAAATAACACTCGATTCAAAATGAAGAATTAATACATATTTAAATGTTAAATTAAAATGGCAATATGACTTTTAAATATTTATCCAATGAAACCAAAGTTGTGCTTCAAGGGAAATTTACAGCATTAAATGTCTATGTTTGAAAACAGAAAATACCTAAAATCAATAATCTAAATTTATATCTTATGAAACTAGAGAAAAGAACAAGTTTTAAACAAGCAGAAAAAAAATAAAAAATTAGAACAGAAATCAATGAACAGGAAAAAAACCCCAGAAAATTAAACCTGATTCTTTAAAAAGTCAATAAAAATTATAAACTTTTAGTGAGGAGAGCCAAAGAGTAAAAGAAAAACCACAAATGACCATATGAGATAAAACAGTGGTCAGTGATCACTACTGATCCTACTGACATTAAGAAGATAATACACAAATATTAAAAATAACTCTATGTCCACAAATTTGATATTTAATATAAATGGACCCATTCCTGAAAAGACACAAACTAGCAATTTTCCAAAATAAACTTAAAAATAACACTGGGTCAAATATGATAGGTCAACAAATATATGAAAAAATGTTCAACTTCTCTAGCAATTAGAGAAATACAAATTAAAACTACACTGAGATTTCATCTCACTCTAGTCAGAATGGCAATTACCAAGCATAGACAAAACAATAAATATTGGCGAGGATGTGGGAGGAAATGTGCACTCATACACTGCTGGTGGGACTGCAAATTGGTGCAACCACTCTGGAAAGCAGTATGGAGACTCCTCAGAAAACTTGGAATGGAACCACCATTTGATCCAGTTATCCCATTTCTAGGCTTATACCCAAAGGACTTAAAACCAACATACTACAGTAAGGCTGCCACATCAATGTTTATAGTAGCTCAATTCACAATAGCTAAACTATGGAACCAGCATAGGTATCCTTCAACAAATGAATGGATAAAGAAAATGTGGGATATATACACAATGGAATATTACTCAGCTTTAAAGAAGAATGAAATTATGGCATTTGCCAGTAAATGAAAGGAACTGGAGACTATCATGCTAAGTGAAATAAGCCAATCCCAAAAAAAACAAAGGCCGAATTTTTTCTTTGACATATAGATACTGACTCGCAATAAGCCCAGGGGCAGGGAAAGGATGTGTCACCGGATTGGACAGGGCAGAATCGGGGAGAGGAGGGAGAATAGAAATGAGATAGACAGTAAAATTAAACAGACATAACTTTTCTGTATTCCTATATGAACATATGAACAGTGTAACTCCACATCACATATAAACAAAAATGGAAGTTATACTCTATGTATATAGCTCAAAATACATTCTACTGTCATGTATAATGAAAAAGAAAAATTTTTAAAAATTAGAAAACTAACACTGGTCAAAAATGAAGACTAGGAAAACTCACGCAAGGACAAATAAGTCACTTAGCAGTGTTTCTATTAAAGAAATTAAATCAATAATTAATAACCTTCTTACAAAGGAATCACCAAACCTGGAGGTTTCACCAGTGAATTCTACCAGTCATGTAAGGAAGAAATGAAACCAGTTCTCTGCAATCTCTCCCTGAAAACAGAAGCAATCTATGAGACCACAATTCCCCTAGTGCCCCAAACCAGACATTACAACAAAGGAAAATGACAGACTGTTCCTCTCGTGAGCACAGAGGCAAAAGCTCTCAGCGAATCCAACAATGTATAAAAAGAATTATACAATGCACCCAAATGGGATCTATCCCATGTATGTAAGACTCATTCAATATGAGACCATCAATCAACTTCAGCTATTACAGCAACATACGAAAGAAGAAAAATCCTCTGATCGTATCAATCGATGAGGAAAAAGCATTTGACAAAGGCCAACATCTATTCCTGATTAAGAAAAAAAAAAAAGCCATCAGCAACCTAGAAATAGAGGGGAACTTCCTCAATTTAATAAAGACTATCTACCCACCCCCCAAAAGCCTACAACCAACATGATGCTATGAGCTACAGTGAAGAGACAGAAAGCTGTCCCATGAGAAAGGACAAACGGGAAAGCTGCTTTCCCCCTCAGGTCGAACAAGGTTACAGAGGCTGAGCAGGTACCTTCCTTGGTATCCTTGCAACGAAGACAATGCCCTTGTTGGTTTAGGATGGGGCTGAGAGACGGAAAAGGAAAAAAAAACACAGGTGTCAGAACACTTGCCTGGGTCAAAGCTCTCTTGTGGCTTTGAGATGTTTATTCTACACAAGCTCACACACCTTAGCCTGTTAACATGACTACAGCCCACTCACCCAGAGGCTGACACCTCCACCCACCTGCACCCTGACCACAGCGCTCACGGGAGTTTCTGAGTACAGACAGGGGCCTGCCAATTCCCGGAGCCCGTGGCAATGTGCCTGCTCCTCCTGCCCACTGCCCTCTGTGTTTCTTGAAGTTTTGAAGCTTGCTCTCCACTTGCCAGAGCAAGGGCGAAGCCCACCCTCAATGCATAACCTGGCTCTGACTTATAAAAGTTGACTTCAGAGAAGTCTGCTGCTGCTCTCTCTGCACAGAAGAATCCTTGTCAGATTTCCTGACAATAAACTTGCTTCTGCTTAGCCTAGGTGTGTGAGAGTGATTTAGTCCTACGCCACTTTCCTAACAGCACACAGACACTCACGCTCCCAGGGAAGGCTTGGAAGGCACAGCTCAAGGAAGGCACAGCTCTTCCTGCCCCTCTGCAGGTTTTAGTGGTAGGTTTTTGTTTTGTTTTTGAACTGAATGTGCATCTTGAAAAATAAATAAAATCCTGCCAAGTTACTGTGAACCCAGTATAAACTGCAAACCCACCCAGAGCTCATTCTCATACCCTTTCTGGGTTTTTTTCTGCCTGGCACTTTCTAACATGATGTTTAATTTACTTTGTTTACTGATTCTCACCCAATAGAAAGGAAACTCCCTGAAGCCAGGGGTGATTACCTGCTGAATCCCGACACACTACAGGGGGATATTAACACCTGTAAATTCTCCTTGACTGGATGATGTAGTTTGTCTTCATGGAGACAAACTGCTTAGGGCAAGACTGCTAGTATAGAGGGTCACAGTGCTGCGAACTGTTAAGTCAACAACTATCCTTTAACTGTGGGCATTTTCCAAAAAAGAGGAGCACTTACTACTGCATGACGGAGGCTCCCTCTGTCTCCTTCCCCGGACCCACTCACCCTGCAAGGGACATGCAGCCAAGCTCCAGGATTTCTAAGTGGTTCACCTGTGACAAGGAAGGAAACCCTCCTCCGCCTCCGCAGCCCTCCCCAAACCTGGAGTGGCTTTCTGAGCCAAGATACCCATATGTGAGGATGGCTCAGAAAATAGCATCATGCACATGTTTTCATTCAACAGCAATATCATTTGATTTCACTCGGGCTTGTCTTTACCAGGGCAACTGAAGCCAGCTTGACAGAGAGTCGTTAAATAGACTAATTAGGAGATGATTTGGAGAGGCAGTGCAGAATGGGGCAGAGTCAAGTAACTGGGATTGGGGTCTGGCACTATAACTCAGTAACTGTGTGACTTGAGGCAGGACAAGGAATCTCTCTGAGCCGCCAATTAGTTGCCCAAAATAACGATCTTTCATAAGACTATGTTGATTCAAGAAAATGATAAATGTGAAGTGGGAAGAATTATCCAAATCTATTCATATTACTGTGCTTTTAATAGTAGTAGGAGTAGTATTTGGAAGAATCACAAGAGTAGGAAAGGGGAGAAACTCATGAATAGAAGATACAGGAGAAGGGGAGAAGTCTCCATTCACCAAACTATAGAAACATCAAGAAGTACAGAAAAACAGGGCGAGCAGTGGAGATTAATGTGCCTAAACTAACTAGCTCCTTTCTGTGTCCTTCCCAACTCTTAACACCTCACTACCCTTACCTCCAATATCCTCATCTCTGAACTGCACTCAGGGTATCCCAGAGCCAAACTGCCCTGTCACAGTAGCCTGTGACACTCCCCCAAATCGTGCCAGCACAACTCAACCATCATCCCAACAGACTGGTCTTCACCTTGGACCTCAGTGTCTGAAGAAACTCAAGGACTAAACAGGCACAGCTTGATACTCAGGAATTACCAAAGGCTGGTTCTCTCTGCACCCAAGAAGGTAAATATAGCCTGAGCCAGGCTGCCACCAGAGGGCCAGCTTAGCCACATTGTTAAGAACACAACCTTATGGTTGAAAGAATGTTTCATGTTAGATTCTGAACCCTGCAGCTAGTTGACTATGTGACTCCAGGAAGATGCGTGACATCTCGGAGCCTCCTTTTCTCATATGAGGATGACAGCACTTAGCCCACAACTCCTACCACAGTGTTCCGCCTGCAGAAAGCTGTAGATATTCACTCTGGGGCTACTTGGATTTAAATCTTGGACCGGAAGTCAATGTGCAACCCTGGGCCAATGACCAACTTCACTGTGCTTCTGTTTCCTCAATCATGAAATGTGGACAATGAAAAGGACCCATTTCTTAGGCGTGGTGTGAGAATTCAATTACTCCATGTGAAGTGTTCAGAACGATACCTGGCATACTGTAAATGCTCCATGATAATGAAAGCTAATATTAATATAATTAATAAAACTATTAATAAATATTAATATTTACTAATAAATGGAAATAATAAAGTACTGCTGCAGGGGCTAGAATACCAAAGCAATCCCACACCTACCCCACAGCCTCTAGCACAAAACATGAAAAAAATAAATATTTATAGTGAATGATCTGGAAAACCTCCATCTAATCTCTCAACATTCAAATTCTGCTTCTTGGCCAACAGAGGTAGCAAGTACAAACCTAAATTACTGTCACCCCTTCAAATACACTTCACATATTCCCTACTCATGTCTATTTCCTCAATAGACTTCTTAGTGAAGGGGAGATAGAATGCACATTCTCCAAAGGAGCTCCCCCGACTTGTGAGCATGGACAGAGAGCTCCAGAGCATTTAGTTCAGGTCAGTTCACTGTGCCAAACACTGTGGGCATGGGGTGATTTGGTGTGAAGCATCAATTCCCAGGTCTGCTGTTCCCTCTGGCTACAATGCTTTTCCTTATTTCCTTTGGGCTTTTCTCAACTATTACATCCTCAGAGAAACCCTCTCAAAAGCATCCCCAACATTTTATATCCATTATCCTGCTTGGTCTTTCTTCAGATTTTATGCTGCACTTGTTCATTAGTTGATCATCTGCCTCCCCTAGCAGCACAGAGACTTGTCTGTTTTGTTCCCTCCTGAACCAGAACAGTGCCCTAGACCCGCATGACAGACACCCATGACATATTTGACAAATGAATAAACGAAACCAACAGAGGTCTCCCCTGGCAAAGGTGACGGCCAGCAGTTCAGCTGTCTTGCAGGTTTGACACTTCTCTGCCGAACGACTTTTTTCAAGCCCAGGAGGATGGGCCGGGCTGGGTTATAGTGCAAAAGGGAAATGACAAACCCACATCCCAGCTCTGTTCTTTCTGATGGATGGCAAGACTTCAGCTGCCTTTTATCTGTAAAACACACTCAGTGACATTCCATCATTCAATTAGAATGTTAAAGAGTTACAACAAAATTAATTTGCTATCACCAGGGAAATTAAAATGTCTGCAAATAAATTCTACCCCTGCAGCCCAATTTCAGGTGGTTGATACATCTGATGTGTTGGCAGCAGTGAGAACCAAGAGGGGAGTGTTGGGAAAACTAGTTTCTAGCTGCAAGGGAAAATTCAGCAAAGGTAAGAACAAAACACTATACACACACACACACACACACACACACACACACACACACACTGCTGCCTGAGTCTGTGTTTTTAATGCCTTCTCCAAAATGAGCAGGTGATTTAAAGAACTAAAATACAGACTACACAGATAACATCTCACACTTGAGCAAGATTTAAATCCAGGGTTTAATCCCCAAAGGACTGGAGTCCTGCACCTTAGCACAGGGTGTGAGAGTGTGGGCTTTGCAATTGAATAAATCTCAGTTTGGACTCCATCTCTGTCACTGACTAGCTGTATGACCTTGAAATATTTGCCACCTTCTCTGAATCTGAGTTCCTCATCTGTAAAATGGGAATCATAAGATTAAATCTCATTTATTGTTAAAAGGATGTGTCATTGCAACATCAAAGTAAGTGTTCAATATAGGAAATACATTTTTATTCTGTTACCAATGCTAAATAATAGTAATATAAAAATTATGCTAATAATAAACATAAAAATAATGTATCCCATGTTTATAAAGGAATGGTATTAAATAAATTTAAAAAAAATAGAAGAACTGACTTCTATTGCTCTGGGTCTTTTCTCAAAGAGCTTCTGTTCAAGATCCAAGATGACGTTCCTATTCTATGGAGGGACAAAGTGAAATGACCCCCAAGAACTGAAAGAATTCCATATGATCCATTTATATACCCAAAAGCCCAGCTCAAATCTCCCTTCTACTCAGCCTTTTCAAACTCCCTCTCCTTCCAACACAATAGGAGAAAGGAAAGGTTACACAATAAGGAAAGCTAGGAAGAGTGTGCAAACCTGCAGAATAAGAGTGGGACTGGAGAGGTGGACAAGACTGCTAGCAAACCCAAAGCTAAGTGAGGGGACAGACCAGAAGGCCAAGCAGAGGAAGTAGCTGAGCACCACTACATACTAATGAGTCTCTATGGGGAACAATAGCACGAAAGCACAAGCCCACTTGACACTCTCTCTTTGGTACTGTTTCTCCTTCTGTTTCCCTGAAGTCATTAGCGATTACACAAACAACCCAGATACCTCAAAAGGGTGATGCGATGGCCTGAGAGACAGAAGTCAAGAATGAGCTGGAAAAGACACCCTATTCAGCCAGGTACCCAGAAGAAATAAAATTCCAAGGAAAAAGAGATTCATATGTGGCTGCTGTAGGGAAATCCAACTCAATGCCAGGAGCAAAAATAAATTGATGACAGGGACAAAAAAAAAAAAAAAGTGAGTGCAGAGTCAGCAAGTTTTAGAGGATTTATAGAAAAACAGGATATATAACTCATCTCCTTTTTTCCCCATCCCAGAATCCAACATGAATTTTTGCTGGCTATGTGCACCAAACAAGTTGTCATGAGCAATTTAGCAATGGGCTAAGCCAGCATAAGTGGACTTACTCTTCCTTTACCAAATTCTCTGGCCCAATATCTCTCCCTTTACAATGACCACAGGGAACCTCATTTGCTTTGCTACTGTGTATACCTTGGGAGGAAGAAGGGCCAGCACATGGGCTGGTAAAGTCTGAGCTTAATTGCAAGGCTGTAGTAGCATGCAGTATCATCAGGAAGGCTGCACCAGGTGACACTTGTGCAGTCCATATTCATTCACAGCTGCAGGCGGGTTGATCCAGGGCACCAATTATCTAATTGCTGCTAATGTTCCATATATTTACTCAGCTGCAAATTTGCAAGATGGGACCTGACTCACAAGAAGAGTATAATAATGGAAGATATATTTCCATTTGAAATTTCATGAATAAACAACAAGAGCCCCGATTATAAAAATTCAGATGCAGATAAACAATGAGTGTAGTTCCAGGAATAATTGCAGGGTTTTCACAGTTACAGAAAACCAGGCCTTTTGTCAACACTCCATTGTTCTATTTATACCTTAGGAGATATTGCACCAAGCTTCTATAAATACAATGGAAACTCATTCATCTCAACCGTTCTCACATGTCAAGTCCCAACCTTCTCTGCAATAAAAGAGCCACATCCCGAGTGTATCTGACAGTAGGTCTCAAGACTGTCATGGGCGAATCCTTCCCAATATAAGGGATAAAAAGAACAGGCTTGGATTGGGCTGGGCAGGGGGAAGAGGGAACAACAGGCATTCTATTCTGGTTTCTAGAATAAGTATGAAGCAGCTACATTGTAGCAAGGTCTCAGCCCCTGAGTTTTAGGAATCTCAGCGATTAAAAGCAGATGAAACAAACTGCCCCAGGTATCTGGACCCCTGCAAGGCATGGGATTTCATCCGTGATATTCATTTAGATATTTTCTTTAAATGTGACTCACATCCCCCTCTACAGATCTTAGGACCCTCTCTCCTATCATTTTGCAAACCTATATCCTGACAATCATAAATCTACTACTTTGATCTCCCCACCCGCAAATGACTTAGCACTACACTTTGTACTTCCTCCACTCTATCAGATAGCTTGATTCACAGAACCAATGAGCCCCCAAAGAGTGCCCCCAAAGTGGGCTCCCTGTGTTAATTCCAGATACAATTAATATTTATAGGGATATCACATTCTTATGCATTTTACTGTGTGGCAGGCACCGTGTGAATTTCATTCCATATAAAAATTTAATCATCACACCAACCCTGTGAAGAAGACCCTGTTACCCCTACACACACACACACACACTTTTATTTATAAACCAAAACATGAAGGAGTAAGTTTCCCAGACACATAGCTAGTGAGTAGCAAGGCCAGAACTAGAACTCAGAACTATCTAAATATAAATATAAAATTTTAGCCTCTACATCACCACATTTTTCTGCCTCTTGGACCCAATTCCATATGGCTGTTTTGTGGACAGGTTGGTCCCCAAGTGTCTTGTCTCTACACCATGGCTCAGACAGATCTGGCTTCTCTCTGTGAACTCATTACCTGAACCACCCAGCATGTACGAATGACGTGCTTTAGTCTCTGACTCTCCACAGTCTCTAGAGTTCATAAGAGCTGAGAGTTTTAATCAGCTTTTTTGCTGCTGTGACAAAAAGATCTGACCAGAATAATTTTAGGGAAGGAAAGTTTATTTGAGGGCTCATGGTTTCAGAGGTCTTAACTCACAGAAGACCAGCTCCTTCCTCGGGGCTTGAGGTAAAGCAGAACTTCATGGCAGAAGATTGGGGTGGAGAGAAGCAGCTCATATGATGATCAGGAAGCAGAGAGACCTTACTCTCCAGATACAAAATACATACCCCATGGCCGTGCCCCCAATTAACCACTTCCTCCAGTCACACCCCACCTGCTTCCATTTGCCACTCAGTTAATCCCACCAGGGATTAATTCACTGATTAGATTAAGGCAATAACCCAATCATTTCTCCTCCAGACCTTCTTGCATTGTCTCACACCTGAGCTTTTGCGGGACACCACATCTAAACCCTCCATCCACAACAATCTTTCCTGTGCTCACACTTTATCTCTGGTTCAGAGGGAAAATACCATCATAGATATATAGCTCATATATATATATATATATATATATATATATATATATATATATATATATACACACACACACACATGTGCATGTATGTATGTCTGTTTTATGTATGTATAAAAAAATAAATATTTGTAGGCATATAATATATGTATTTGTGCATGTATATATATAAGCTTCTTGTCACTGCCTCCTTACAGGTAAGATAAAAAATATCCACAGGGAAGTAAGACAATATCCGAAACAGGCCCTGGGTATATGTGTAACACTCTCACCAGCTGACATTCCATATGCTGCTGTGGAATCAGATTCATTAAAGGGCTTTATACATACTGAATTTTAATACAAATGGCTTCCTTCAGTGGTGTATCTCTCCAGAAACTCTAGTCCGTGAGAATTCTTGGTTTCAGAGCCAAAAGGAAAGGGACTGAAACAATAAGCAGTGGCAGGGAGGATACCTAGGGAGCAAAGAGAATTTTACACTTCACTCATCAGCCACAGCTGGCAGGCTCATCCAGAAAACTGCACTGTTCATGGGAGGGAGATTTCTCTTCACGGTATGTGGCAGATGATAGTAAAAAGTCTAGCCTTTTGATTTGGACCCAGCATCCCTACAGATAGAAGAGATGGTCATTTATGAGTTGAAATACTGGTGATCCTGAAAGTGATAGCACCAAAAGCTTCTCTCTTTCACTTCCTGGATGGTTCATGCATCTCTTTAACATATAGTTAAACAGACAATAGTTCAACTGAGTATGTGTTCCCTTAACAGAACCTTGCTCAGCTGATCTGCTAGATTACCTGGTGTTCTTCATCATTTCTGATGCCCACCTCATGCTACTCCTACCAACTGGGTCACCTGTTACTCTACTATCTATATCCAACCATTGGTCTTCCCAACAGGTCAGTTATGTGTTTATAAGAACCAACTGTGTTTGTTCTCAAAGAAATTTATGGTCATCAACTTTGTTATTATAATCACATTATTTAATTCAGTTGTGTATCAATCAATAATACAAAAAGGCCCATGTTTCTATAAAAGCTTAGTCATATGTTTTACAAAGACTTGATAAAAAGAGTCATTTTAAAAAATGCAGTTGAATTAGGTATGAATGGGAAAAGTACAAAATCCTGGGAAAGGAGAAGTATTCAGAACCTTTGAAATACATTTCCAGTGCTTTCTACTTTACACACACACAAAAAGAAAAAAATCAGGAATTGAAAATCATAAATGACGTATTTGAGGTGTGACTAAAACATAATAAGTAATCTGGAACTCCCATCAGCAGATCATTATGCACAGAAAAGAACTAGATCATGCTGTATCCAAAGAGGGATAAATGCATATACCTCCAAGTCTGAAGTTAAAATAATCTGTTCAGGTTATTACATATTTTCTTCATGATCCACCCAAATTTTAGAAAAACTTTTTGATTATCGACAACTGGTCTCCATCGTGAGACCAACCCAAATAAGTAAGTCATGGGGTGTCCAAAAATACATTTGTAGGGTGGGGGCGGGGAGAGGGGAAAGGTGGAGCACTGGAATCAGACTTCTTGTGAGGGAAGAGAAGGAGGAGGAGAGGAAAAACCTTGCAGAAGGAGGGGATATCTGTGTAAATTCTCCCAGTAAGAGCTAAGCAAGTCGAAGTAGGGGTGCAGGAATGCCAGGCACTAAAACAGTTCCAGCACACTAGTTGGTATGGCTGAACCCTGAACATATGATGGCAAAGGTGACCCTTTCCACGATTATCTACACATCTGCTGATGTCAGGCACCACAGAAAGATCTGCACAGATAGGGTACACATTCCCTAGAGCACTAAAAAGTTAGCCCAGGACACTCTGCAAAGCCTTTTCATGTTCATTCTTCAGAAAGACTCCCTCAGAAGTCTGTAAGCAGGTCTCTCCTGCCTCCTTCCTACCCCATCCCAAGTTTATAGTCCCTCCTAGGACCTAAAGTTACAGATTAGTGAATATCACAGAAGTGAACTGAGATGGGCTGTCTGATCTGACAGAAAAGAAATCCACCACTGGCCCAGAGACCTCAAGAGTTTCCAATTACCACATCATTTCCCTTCCTGTTTGGTGATATTTCCTTACACAATGCAATGCTTCTCCAGCCCCCTAAATGCCACTGAAGTAGGTGATAGATTGGATTACCTGATCCACTTCTACACCTTCCAAGAAATTTCCTAGTAATCACAGGAGCTGCCATTCGTTCCAGCTGGTTGCTGACAACATTTCAAAATGAATCCTCCTACACTCTTATTTTTACCCTTGACTAGCTGACTTTAATGGTAATCTCCTTAGGTTTGGAGCCTAGATGGCATTGAAAATCTTTCATTTCTTTCAGAAGGAAATTTTTGAAGGAAAGCAGTTCCATCAGTCCACTCTCTTTGCAGTGCTGGAAATTGAACCCATGGGAGCTCTACCATTGAACTACATCCCCAGAACTCTTTATTTTATTTTTTATTTTGAGACAGAATCTCACTTCTCACTAAGTGGCCAAGGCTGGCCTTGAACTTGTGATCCTCATGCCTCACACCTCTGAGTTGCTGGGATTACAGGCATGCACCACCGTGCCTGTCCAGCTACCCTGAAGCTTTGTTTTCATTTGCTCCCGGCCCCAACCCCTAAGCCTTATCATTTTACTATCCAATTAGCTTTCTTGAGAGTTTAACTCCTTAATAAAGAGGTCAAAGCATCCCTTGGACTTCAGGATAATCTTTGCCTTAAAAGGTCAGGAAAAGTCTCATGTCTTGTATAATTGATGGATTTGAAGTTTTCTCTCCCTTACATTAACGAATATAATCCCCTGAAGATAAGTTTCATGAAGGTAGGTCTTTCCCTTTCTTTCACCATTCTATCCCCAATGGCTAGCAAAGGACATGGTATGGAGGAAGTTCTCACAACAACCCCGTGGGGGGATAGGGGTGACATTCTCACGGGGTTGTTGTGAGGGTCATTTGTTCATTCTGGCCTTAGTGAGAACTTCCTCCATACCATGTCCTTTGCTAGTACTCCATTGTCATTTGTCTAGTACCATTCCACTAGACCATGTACCTGAACTCCCAGCACCGGAGCAGGAAGACTCTTCTAGTCTTTGCCTCTGCAAAACTTGAGTCCAGAACAAAGTCCATAGAATAGAAATGCAGTCATTGGAAATGAGAAATATATAGAAACTTCACTTGAAAATTAAATCTTATAAAAGTTATGCAAGGAAAAAGGAGAGAAGAGGAAGAAGGCTACGGAAACACTGGAGAAACAATGAGTTGCGGCTGTGGCCAATGTGGACAGACTCCAGAAAACTACACACCAAGGGTCTCTAAATACTGCCCATGGGCCAAATCTGGCCCTCTGCCTGTTTTACAAATAAAGTTTTATTGGAACATAGGTTTGGATTACCTTTTTAATCCCTAAATAATATTTTATTTACTGCTTATTGACAGTGCACATTCAAAATATTCTTGAGGGAATAGAAGAGATAGAAACAAAACATTGTGTTCAGAACACAGACTAACACCTTTTCAGATGGACAATACTCGTCCATATTCTAGGACCAGTATTCTAGGACCATACTGGTATGGCTGTCTTTGCAGAACAGCAGAGTCTAGTAGTTCACTGTACGGCCCATAAAACCTATAATATTTACTATTTCACAAAATAAAGGGGTCCCTGCCCCTTTACAAAAGAAGTCTGCCAGCTCCTGGTGTAGTGTCATGTAATAACCACATCAACAATAGCAAGAGAAATGAAGCAAAATACTACTGGTATTCAAACAGCTAGGAAAGATAATTTCTCTACCCCATACCAAAAAAAAAAAAAAATCACAAAACCAATTACCTCAGCACTTGATACCTGCTTAGCAGCCTCTTGTCAATAATATCTACTCTTGCCTGAACTCTTGAACTAGTCCGCTACTTCCTTCATTACTGCTACATTTAGAATTAGCAATCAGTGGAAAAGCTACAGAAAACAAACTCTTTTTTTTACTCTCTTTTAAAAGAAAAATCAGAGAAATGCACGTTTAATGTAGTGCTACAATAAAACTCAGCATGACTTGTAAAATGGTCTAGATCTCATTAAATGATTTCTTGGCTATTATCCTTTGGGCTCACCCATGGATTTGAATGGACTTTTCAGTGAAAGTGAATGTTTAAGGTGCTATTCTTTTGAAAGGAAATAGCATCCTGGAATAAGAAAAAGATGAAGACCAGTATTACAAAAACTGATTTGAAATTAAGGGTGCCATTTTCTGTCTTTGGACTTTACCACTAATATTCCCTTACAAGTCTCTTAACCATTCCTGAGTCTTACTTCCTAAATGTACTAAATGAAGAAAATCATATCCATCTCTCACCCCTTCTCCCTCTGCTCCAAACTAGTGATATGGAAAGCATACATTTTTAAGAGACCCTCACAGGTAAATGCCAAATACCACTTAAATATATTTTCTCCAAGTCCAGATTGCTTTCCAGGGAAGCAGAAACCACAGTAAATAGGAACATGTTGCTGTAGAACAGAAGTCAGAGATTCAAGGGCAAAAGATCTATTAACTCCTATGAGAGCCTTACTCCAGTGCAGGATAGGAAATTCTCCATGGATTAAACAGTGGTAAGTTTTAAGAGAAGAAATTCAACATCATCTTCCTATGAAGGCTAAGAAAGTGTAGCCTTCTTCTGGTCTGAACAAGTCAAATTTAAGATGAAATTTCAAAGAATTAAGTCATGTTCTCCAGTCTTAACAAACTTGAGTTGGATTTGGATGCAAAATGCAATTGGTTCCTGTCTCTAATAGTCACATCCTTTGTTGTCATCCAGCTGAAGTTAAGTCTTTGCCTTTTATTCTAGGCATCAGTACCATATGGCTCCATCCCAAGCCAGCCAGTATGACCTGGTATCACTTTGATCTGTCCTTACCCCTTACCTTCTCCCACTCCATTAAATTCTGTTGTGTTTTTTTTTTGGGGGGGGGGCGGTTACTAGGGATTGAACTCAGGGGCATTCGGCCACTGAGCCACATCCCCAGCCTTATTTTGTATTTTATTTAGAGACAGGGTCTCAGTGATTTATTTAGCACCTGGCTTTTACAGAGGCTGGCTTTGAACTCACAATCTTCCTACCTCAGCCTCCCAAGCCACTGGGATTATAGGCGTGCGCCACTAGCTCCCACTCCATTATATTCTGATGAGGCT
Organism: Urocitellus parryii; assembly: GCF_045843805.1. Classification (NCBI taxonomy): domain Eukaryota; kingdom Metazoa; phylum Chordata; class Mammalia; order Rodentia; family Sciuridae; genus Urocitellus; species Urocitellus parryii. The sequence continues at coordinate 188,071,869 of NC_135535.1, read as the reverse complement.
GTCAATCAGAGAATTCTGCCTCCTCAAGTTGACCAATTAGTCCAGGGGTATGGACACATGAACCTAGGAGGGGCAAAGTTTTCAGGAACAAACCTGGAAATAGGGAAAGGTAAAGGAAATGGAGAGAGAGAGAGAAAAAAGGACGACTGATTCTCCTTTGATTCATACAAGATCAAGAGCAGTCACTCTTCCCACCACACAGAGCTCAATGGAAAACAAAGCTAACAAGGAAAGCAAAGCTGGAACTAGAAAGAGAAAAGAGAGACTCCTAACCACATTGACCCTCTCTATCCAGCCATAATTGAAGCTACTTCTATTCTGGACTTCTTAGTTTTTAGTTTAGTTAACTTTTGGCTTGAGCCAGTTTGAGTTTTTGTTCACTTGCCAAAACCTTCTTAACCAATACAGGAAACAGATAGCTCAAGCCATCTTATTGACTTTAACAAAGTGATCAAGGGACAGAAATTGATGTCAGGAAAAACTACCCCACCCCTAAAATCACAGTTCAGCACATGCTACCCCTCAAGAATGTGAGGCACAACTTTAGGCAATGCTTCAACTTATCCGTGCTCAGTGGCTTTCACAATTTGTCATCAGCCCCCTTGGATGGGTATTTATTATCGTTTTAAAAATATTTTTATAGCAGCATCATAATTATACATAGTAATTAGGTTCATTTCCACAGAATCATACATACAAGGAATTTGATTTCAAGTCCCATCTCCCAATTTTCTCCCCTCTTCCCCCACCCTATTCTCCCTCCTCTACTTTATTGAACTTCCTTTCTTCTACATATACACAAAAGCAAAATTACCTTTGGTATCTTTATATATGACTATAACATGATTTTGTTAAATCCATTCCATTTATCTTCCCCTTCCCTTTCTTCCTCCCTCTCATTCTCCTACATCTATTCCACTGATTTTCCCTATATCTTTATGATACCTGATCCCCTCCCCCACTGCCTTCTTTCCCTTATTTTGCTCTAGCTTCCACATATAAGAAAAAACATTCACCCTTTGGTTTTCTGAATCCGGCTTATTTCACTTAGAATGATTGTCTCCATTTCTGTCAGTCTATCAGCAAATGCCATTATTTCACTCTTCTTTGTGAGTAAAATTCCCTTGTGTGTATATATACCACATTTTCTTAATTCATCCACCTATTGATGGGCATCTGGGTTGACTCCATAATTTGGCTATTAATTGTGCTGTTATAAACGTTGTAGTGACTGTGTCACTATAGTATGCTGATTTTAGATCTTTTGGATAAACACTTAGGAATGGGTCAGCTGAGTCATACAGTGGTTCCATTCCTAGTTTTTTGAGGAATCTCCACATACAAAGTGGTTGTACTAACTTTCAGTCTCACCAACAATGTAGAGTGTACCTTTTTCCCCACATTCTCACCAGCATCTATTATTATTTGTGTTCTTAATAATTGCCATTCTGACTAGAGTGACATGGAATCAGTGTAATTTCGATTTGTATTTCCCTAATTGCTAGAGATGCTGAACATTTTTTCATAGATTTCTTGGCCATTTATGTCTCTTCTTTGAAAATGTTTCTTCCTAGTTGTTTTTTTTTTTGCCAATTTATTCATTGGGATATTGGGGGGGTGTTGTTTTGGCTTTTGACATTAAGTTTTTTGAGGTTTTTATATATCCTGGATATTAGTCCCCTGTCAGAAGGGCAACTGGAAAATATTTTCTTCCATTCCACAGACTCTCTCTTCGCTGTCTTAATCATTTCCTTTACTGCACAGAAGAAGCTTTTTAATTTGATGGCAATTATTTATTCTTGGTTCTATTTCTTGAGCTTCGGGAGTCTTTTTGAGGAAGCCGATGCCTGCACCTGTAGAATAGAGTGCTGACCCTATGTTTTCTTCTAACAATTTCAAGGTTTCTTCTCTACTTTCTAAGTCTTTGAACAATTTTGATTTCACTTTTGTGCAGGGTGAAAGACAGGGATCTAAATTCATTGTTCTACACATGGATATCCAGCTTTTCCAGCACCATTCGTTAAAAAGGCTGTCTTTTCTCCAGTATATATTTTTTGCACCTCTGCCCAGTATCAGATAGCTGTATAAAAATGGGTTTGTGTCTGTGTCTTCTATTCTGTTGGTCTTCATGTCTACTTTGATGCCAATATCATGCTGTTTTTGCTACTATAGTTTTTGCTACTATAGCTCTGTAGTATAATTTGAGATTGGGTACTGTGATGCTTCCTACATTACTTGCTCAGAATTGCTTTAGCTATTCTGGGTCTCTTATTCTTCAAATAAATCTTAGGATTGTTTTTTATAGTTCTGAGAAGATTGTCATTGGCATTTTGATGAGGATTGCATTAAATATATACATTGCTTTTGGTAAGTATGGCCATTTTGACAATGTTTTTTTCCTGCCTATCAAAGAGCATAGGAGGTCTTTCCATCTGATGAGGTCTTCTTCAACCTCTTTATTCAGTGCTCTATAGTTTTCACAATAGAGATCTTTCACCTCCTTGAATATATTAATTTCCAGGTTGTTGATGTTTTGTTTTGTTTTGTTTTTGAGACTATCGTGAAGACAGTGGTTTTCCTGATTTCTCTCACAGCTGAATCCCTATTGGAGTATAGAAAAGCAATTGATTTATGAGTGTTGACTGTGTGTCCTGCTACTTTGCTAAATTCATTTATCAGCTCTAGAAGTCTTCTAGTGGAACTTTTTGGGTCTTCTAGATATAGGATCAAGAATAAGCAAAAGGTAATAGTTTGACTTCTTCTTTTCCAATTTGTATCCCTTTAACTTCTTTCTCTTGACTAATTATTGCCCCAGCTAGCATTTCAAGAACTATATTGAATAGAAGTGGTGAAAGTGGACATTCTTGTGTTACTCCTGATTTTAGAGAAAAAGTTTCAGTTTTTCTCCACTCTGTATGATGTTGGCTATGGGTTTGTCATATATAGTCTTTATTATGTTGAGGTAAATGAACTCCTTCTATCCCTAATTTCTCTAGTGTGTTTTTAATATCGTTATTTTATTTATTTCTTTTTATTTGGTGCTAAGGCTCGAACCCAGTGCTTCACAATGCTAGGCAAGTGCTCTACTACTGAGCTATACCCCCAGCCCCTCTCCAGTGTTTTTAATATGAGGGGTTGCTGTATTTTACCAGCATTTTTGAGATGATCGTATGATTCCAGTTCTTAATTATATTTCAGTGGTTAATTAAATTTATTGATTTGTGAATGTTGAACCAGCCTTGCATCCCTGGGATGAAGTCCACTTGATCATGGTGTATTATCTCTTAACATGTTCTTGGATGTGGTCTTTAAATATTTTATTGAGGATTTTTGTATCTATGTTCATCAGGGATATTGGTCTTTAGATTTTTTTCCTATATAGATGGTCTTTGTCTGGTTTTGATATCAGGATAATACTAGATTCATAGAATGTATTTGGCAATGTTTCTTCCTTTTCAATTTCATGGACTAATTTAAGGAAGACTGGGTTTAGATCATCTTTGAAAATCTGGTAGAGCTCTGCTGAAAATCTATCTGGTCCTAAGCTTTTCATCGTTGTTAGGCTTTTAATTGTTGTTTTCAATTTCATTACTTGATATTAGTCTCTTTAGGCTATCTTCCTGGTTCAGTTTGGGCAAGTCCCATGTATCCTGAAAACTGTCTTCCAGATTTTTCAGTTTATTGTAGTATAAATTTTCAAAATAGTTTCTAATAATCCTCTGGATTTCAGAAGTGTCTGAAATAATAAATTCTTTTCACCTCTAATTGTTGATTTGGGTCTTCTCTCTTTTTCTTTTGGTTAATTAGGCTAAGGGTTTTTTAATATTATTTATCTTCCCAAAGAATGTTCATCCTGTGTATTTTTTTATTCTCAATTTCATTAATTTTGGCTCTGCTTATTACTTCTTGTCTTAAACTGACTTTGGAGTTATCATGTTCTTTTTTTAGGGCTTTGAGATGGAGCATACATTAATTTATTTGGAATCTCTATTTTTAATGCAGGCACTCAAAGCAATGACTTTTCCCTCTGTACTGCTTTCGCACTGTTCCAGAGATTTTAATACGTTGTACCTTTGTTGTCATTTATCTCTAAGAATTTCTTGATTTATTTTCTCATTTCTTCTTTGACCCATTGTTCATTTTTAAAAATATTGTTTAATTGCCAAGTGTTTATATGGTTTCTATTTTTTCTTACTGTTGATTTCTAGTTTCCTTCTGTTTGATCCAATAAATGCATGGGATCATATTGATTTTTTTGTATGTGCTAAGATTTGTATTGTGACCTAGAATATGATCTATTTTGGAAAAGGTTCCATGAGCTGCTGAGAAGAAAGTGAATAAATTCATTTTGGGATGAAATACTCTGTAAATGTCTATTAGGTGCATTTGATTTATAATATTATTTAGGTTGGCTATATCTTTACTGATAGTATGCTTTGATGTACTTTCTATAGGTGATTAGGGTGTGTTGAAATCACCAAGTATGATTGTTTCTGGATCTATTTGGGATTGGATGTCAAAGCATATTTTTTTAAATGAAACTGGGTACATTGATATTTGGGGCATATATATTTGCTATCTTTATATCTTCTTGATGGACTGTTCCCCCTCCCAGGATATAATGACTTTCTTTGTCTCTTTTGATTATTTTTTGAAGTCAGCTTTGTCAGATAGAAAAATAGCTACTCCAGCTTGTTTTCAGAGTCCATTTATATGGAATACTTTTTATCCATCCTTTCACCTTCTGCCTGTGACCATCTTGGCCTATGAGATCAGTCTCTTGCAAATAGCATGTAGTTGGATCTTAGTTTTGATCCATTCTGCTAGCCATGTCTTTTAATTGGAGAATTCAGATCATTATAGTCATTGTGATTATGGATATGTGTTTGAGGTTTGCTGCCATCTGGGTTTTTTATTATGTTTAATTCTGTCTTGAGTCTCATTTAGCTGATTAGTCTTCTATTGAATGTCACTTATTTGAGAGTTTGGGATTTTGTTTTTGGATTCCTCTGTGTGCAATTTATCTTTGAGCATTCTTTGTAATGCTGGCTTAGTTGTCATGTATTCTTTTAATTTATCTTTGTCATGGAAATCTTTATTTCTCCATCAATTATGAAAGAGTTTTGATGGGTATAGCAACCTTGGTTGCCAGTTGTTTTCCTTGATTTTAGTGTCTGTATTGTGAAGTCAGAAGTGAGACTTTCTGGTTTGCCTCTAAATGTGACCTCATGTTTCTCTCTTGCAGCTCTTAATATTCTTTATTTTCTACATTAATCATTTTGATTAAGATTTATCTTGGAGAACCTCTCTTTTGGTCCAGTCTATTTGGGGTCCTGTATGGCTTTTATATGTGGATGTCTTTCTCATTTCTGAGGCTGGGAAAAAATTTTGCAACAATCTTATTGAAAATGTTCTTAATGCCCTTAGCTTATATCTCCATGTTCTCTTCCATCCCAATGATTATCAGGTTTGGGCTCTTGAATTTCTCCCAGATTTCATGCATATTCTGATCATGTTCGATTTTTCCCCTTTACTGTATCCCATATACTCAAACTTATGCATTCTCTCTTCAAGATATGAGGTTCTGTCTTTGAGGACTGAAATTCTATATTCTATACAATCTAATCTTTGGGTGATGCTTTCAAGTGAATTTTTAATTTGATTCTTTGTGTCTTTCATTTCAAACCAGTATTTTTCTCACTGGTTTCTTTTCACTTTTTCTATTTCTTTACTAAAATAGTCTTTAATTTCCTGAATTGCTTTCTTAGTTTATTCTTTAGATATTCTTTTAGTTCACTGAAAATTTTAATAATCAGTTTTTTTGTAATCTTTCTCTGGAATCACATCAACTTCTGTATCTGTAGGATCCTTTGTTTGAGATCTTTATCTGTAGGATCCTGAGTTTTGAGAAGAGATTTGTCTGCCTGTTTCCTCATATTTTCAGAGGTCCTGGACTTGCACATCAATTGAAGTGGATTCTCCTTCCTCTTTAATTCACATGTCCTTACATATGTAGCTGTTTGTTTGTTTCAGAATTTCTGTTTTTGATGGATGTGTGTTTTGATGTATGTGTCCAAGGGGGCAGGAACTGAAGTTCCCTTCTGGTTGTTTCTCCATACAGCCTGTTTTTGGTTTTTGCAATTTTGTCTCCCCACTTCTATGTGTTGAATTTATGCTCAGGCTCGGTTGAGGTTAGATCTTGTGTGAGGTGAGACTCATTATTGTTTGGCTAGATTATAATAATTTCTAGCAGCAGGCTCTATTCTGTAGGCTTGAATTACCCCAGTCACTTCCCAGCCCTTACTAGAGGGAGGGGTATCTAGGAATAGAACTAACATCAATAACTGATGTATGAAGATAAATGTCCAGAGTCTACTTTGACGTCTGCAACATGAATTGTCATTACTGAGATTTCCTCTGATGTTAAGGAACTGCTAAGAGATGCTTCTTTCCTCTGAACTGCCATCTTCTCCACTCTTATTACATTTTTATTTAGGACTGGGTAAGAAAATAATTTTTGATTATCCCAGAATGCACTGCTACTAAAAGCTCACATTGCACCCAGATGCAACTAACCTAATGGGTAACAGAAAATCATCCACCTTTTATAATTATATGTATTTTTTTAAAAATCTATTAGCACTTATTATTTTCTGAAAATCAAGAATTTCCTGATGATGGCTTTTTAACACTTTCTGTCTAAATTTTCAGAGGCTTTAAAGTGACATTGAAGATCCCTGTATTAGAACCCTTTTCTCCTCCTTCTACCCAATTGCATGCAACTACTCACCTCCCCCAAAAAACCTTGGCAACTCTTTCCTACACATGTCATCACATTGCCACTTCCGTACATTTCCACAGGTAGTTCTCTTGACCTCTTCACTCATCTAGCCATCTCAATCCTAGATACTCTATGTAGGCCATTGGGTCCCATCTCTTCTTTGAAGCCATCCTAGATCTCTTACCCAAAGTTAACTCTCCTCTGCGAGCTGTGAGCTGTTTGCCAGTCAATAGATACTTGGTGAAAGAGTGATCCATATGGAGGATAGTTTTGTATTCTTGAGGAGGCTCCCTGAAGAGAAGTCTTCCAACACCCTGGCAAACCCCATCAAGTGCTCTGTACCCATGTCCAATGGTGATAATGACAACAGGGCTGACACAGTGATGGTGACCAAGTAATCAGGGACACTTTGAGCTAAAGCCCAAAGAATTAAATCTGCAAGTTATTTCAGTGGTCCAAGCTTTTACCTTTTATACCTATACACTTTGGCCTTTTCTATGCAAAGGAAAACAGTGATTCAGGCACCCCATTAGCTCCCCTGGAAGCCAATAGACATGATATGACATGATATGAAGCAACTGTGTATGGCTGCCTGGACATTTCCTGGATGAAACTCAGACGTATAGAGATCATTGTATGTGAGAATAGCCTTCCCTTTCCCTTTCCCTAAGACCATCCTGCTGTGAATGCAGGGATGTGTGCTGCTTCCCAGACTCCTCCATCCCATAGTGACCCTACTTTCTCCAAAATCCTAGAGAAGAAAAGGCTCCCATGGCTCCTGACAAACAGCTGGCTTCACACTTTGCCTGTGTTATTAAATCGTGTCTTCCCGACTCCCCAACAAGACTGCAAACTGCTCAGGGCAGGGATAACTCTTTGCATAGCTCTGTCCTTTTCTGTGTCCACCCCTGACTTGTACAGGATAAGCATTCAATATCCATTTATTCAATGAGGGGTCTAATTGTGTTCCTTTATAATGAAATTTCTCTTCTTTCTTCCAAGACATTTTAATTTGCAAGAGCTGGTACTCATTTGTGTGTATACATATCTCTGCTAAAGAGAATGGTTAGAAATGGGCTAAAACGCAGGTGTAGCCGTTAAAACACTATTCAATATCAAAAGCAAAACAAAATCTCAATAATTCTCCTCCACAAACTTGCACATATTAAACGTGTTTTGTGCAGAGGGATGGGTATAATTGTATGCAGTCTTGTGTGCACACTACTTTGATTTGTCCGATGGGTTGCTATTCACAGAAAAGAGAGTCGCGACTACAAAACAGGAAATCTGCTCTTAGGTCCCAGACCTGTTACCAGCCCAGTGTGACTCTGCACAAACTGCTAAACTCTGATCCTCAGGATTCAGATCTGTAAAACGGGGCTTCTAAGGTCTGCCCTACTTCATAAGTGTTGTACAAAATAAATAAGGAAATGCCTAATGGCCTCGAATGGACTACAACTTCCTAGAAAATAATTCTTCCAATTAATGGCCCTCAGAAAAACCTCTTCCTCTGAACATGCAGTAATGAGGTATGAAAAAACTTAAAAAGTCACCCATGGATAAGGCACAATATGAGCCAGCAGCACTGAGCATGCTCATCCTGCCTGGATTCCTGGATGGTGGAACTAAATCATAGGCAGGACCATAAATATGCCGAATAGCATCATTAAAGCAGACCCTTCACTTAGGTGCATTAATGGTGCTGTAGATCAACCACTATGTCACATAGTGGGTTCTGGATGCATTTTAAAATTAATTATTTATCGAATACATATTTACATGTTGGAGGCTCTGCACCTGGGGAATGCCACCTGTTGTCTTGGAATAGACCCCTTGTCACGTAAAGCCTGAGTCACCTGTGAACATTTTAACTGTCTGAAGTGATAACCTTGTGATGATCCATGAGTGCACTCAAATCAAAACCAGAGCCTAAAACTACAGGAAGAAAACACTGGTTGTGCTAGCATTGGTGTGCAGGCAAACCCTGCTATACATGAAAGGCTCCCTCTGTGACATGAAGAACGACCAGGAGGACCAGTAACTAGATAATCAGGAATAGGGACAATCTCCCCCAGGAGAACTTCAGCACACCAGAGACTTTCCTTGTCCAAATCTATGTATGATGGTCAATCTTTCCTGAGAAATGAGTGCCTGTTTGTGGGCAAAAAGAGCTATGCCCTTGGAACTCTCTCATCAAGCTGTGCTTGGCCTTCCATTCAGTTCAACAGTTATTGATCCAGGCCCTACTTGTGCAAGTCCAGGGTCATATGTTTAAACACACAATGGGTGTGTGAACAGAGATATTCACTGCACCAACATTTACTAAACAGAAAAGCTGGAAACAACCTGGATACCCATCACAGAGTAGTTTATTGATCTTAAAATAGTTTATTGAAAAAGATTGAATATACTCCAGAGGCACAATGTAATGATTTGACATATGTAGACTTTGCATAATGATTAACTAAATCAAATTAGATACATCCCTCACCGCTCACGCGGTACATTGGATCCTCAAAACTTGTTCATCTTGTTCACTGAAAGCTTGGACCCTGGGACCAACAGCTGTCCATTTCCTCCCACTCTCCAGCCCCTGGCAACTGGTGTTCGACTCTCTGCTCTGTGAGTTCCATTTTTTTTATATTCACTCTATAAGTGAGATCATTTTTCTGCACCTGGCTTATTTCACTTAACAATGTCCTCCAGATTCATCCATCTTGTCACAGGTGGCAGGATTTCCTTCTATGTTATGGCTGGGTAGTATTCCAGTGTTTATATGTACCCCATTCTCTTTATCCATTCTCATCTGTTAACCAGCACTTCAACTGCTTCTGTATCTTATCAATGGTGAATAAAGCAAAGGTGGTCATTTTAACTCGAGTACAGCCTTTCACGGAATATTATGTACAAATATTAAGAAGAATGAAGTAGATTTGTATATGCATATACACATGGAAAGATGTTCAATTAAAGTAAGTGGAAAGAAATAAGTCACACAGAAGGTGTGATAGGATCCCATTAATTTAAGTACACACACACATACACTTGATGTATGTGATCATACATGTATAAACACTAAATTTGTGAATGTGGTCGCCTCTGAGGAATGGAATTTATGTGGGGAGGTACGGATGGAGAATGGACTTTTGCTTTTGCTGTTATACATTTCAGTGATATATGAATTTCTTCCTATTCCTTTCCTGTTTCTTATAAGCACCTACAAAATATGTGATTTTAAAATGTTGAACAAGACCCCCTTCCTTTAATAGATCCTCCAGTATCCTAACCACTCCCACTGGGAACTAGTAGCTAAGCTTCTTAATGCTATAGCAAATAAGAAACCACAAACACATTCTTAGACACACACACACAGAGAGAGAGAGACTAGGTGTGAGCCATGCCACTGCATTCACAACTTTTCTCTCATTAATTCTTCACCCAAAGATCAAGCATGTTTAATCTCTTCCTATAAGTGACAATGTCTTTGGGAAGATCTTCCTTCCCAGGGTGTATGATTTCTTGTAAAACAGAAAAAAAAATCACCATGATTAAATTCCATTACACAAAGCCTGTCTGAATGTCCCGAACCACTTCTGATAAAGAAGTTTGACATGAATCAATAGGTCTTCCTTCACAGAGCCAAAGAATTCCTATTTTCACTGAAATTTATTGAGCTCTGACTACGACTGCATACTCAATATTTTCTCAAAAATACAGAAAAAAGCTGCTTGCTCCAAGAGTTCCTATGAGATTTTTAAAGCAGATAAAACACAAGCCACGTATACAGAGTACAGGACAGTCAGTTTTCCAAGCAGGATGCCAGATACATACATCAATGGTCTCATTCACTCATCACAAAACCCTGTAGATGAGGTGTCTCAGGATGGGTCCCCAGGACTGAGACAAGCTCTGCACGGAGGCCACTGGATGATGTAGAGCACCTAAGCATGAGCATCTGTGGGGTAGTGAGGTTGCAGGACTGCACAGAGGAGGTGCACTGGGACACAGCCAGCTCAGAGCGCCACCCACCCTTGGGGTGTCTGGGTTACCCTGCCCTAAGGAAAGATGGCCACTACACCCTGGCGTGGACTCGGGCTGCCCCAGGAGGCGGGCATGACCATAAGAAAGGCAGTTTTCTTAGGCAAGGGCAAATCTTCAAGAGCAACTCAGGTACCAACACTCCCGGCAACCAGAGAAATGAAAGTTCATCCTAAGTGGGGGGGGGGGTCTGGGTGGTGCTATGCAAGGTCTACCACACCCACAGTTCTGTTACCCACAAAATAAGAGTGAGGACACAGCCCAAGGTACACTGGAGAGACACGATTTGAACACATACTTCCAAAGCTCCTTCTCTAATGCCCCCAAACCAAATGCCCACTCAGGGAGCCCAACTGGAGGACCACATCTCACTCTTAAAACTTAACTCCTAAATTTCTATTTGTTCATCCAGAGAAAGGGGAGTGAAGAACTTCTGGATCTAATTTAATTTTAAAGGAATCTATCAAGCAGAAGGCATCCATCGCAAACACAGAAGAGGGACTTTGCTAACAACCACACTGATAATCAGGGCTCTGCTGTTTCGTAATCACTTCAACTATCCAGTGCCCTGCACACAGAAACCTCCACTCATCCTGTGGTCTTCCTGATGAGAGGTTTAGTTTCAAATGGATGCTTTGAAAAACTTATTTATTCTATTCCATTTCCACACTCCATGTCCTATAATAAACTACCAAAAATAGAAGCAATATAGGATACTTGGGATGACAGAGAAATGCACATTTTGTCACATAGGGAAAGAGGACAAGAAAGAGGAGAGAGGAAGGGTAAATCAAAGAAGCTCCTCCTCGCATGACATTTCAAACCTAGGGCCTGGCATCCAATCTGGGACCCACCTATTTCCAGCACAAAGCCACTGGACACTTTCACACCTGTTTCCTCGGCTGTTAATGGGAAGGATCATGAGGAAGAGATGGGATCAGAGCATTCAGTGCTCAGTACTGTGCGAGCACAGAGTGGGGGCTTCCCAGACGTCAGCTCTCTTTGTTACTAACAGAGATGCCATCACAATCATTAACACCCACACCCCAGCAGCCTCCTGCAGCCAGAAAAGTCAGAATGAAAAAGTGCCAAACAGGGGTTTTTCTGCAAAGTAGGTTGGCTTATCAATGGTCTTGCTCTCCTATCCTTAAAGACACCCTCTAAAAGAGCAAGTTCCCCCCCCCAACATTTTCTATCCTTTCTTGCATGCTGCAGCTTCCATTGTGTCTGCTGGAAATGGCCACAGCTCACCCTCTTCATCTGCAAGCCTCCCCTCCACTCCACACACTGGAGCTCAGCAGCCTGCCTCGCCTCCTGGCTCCTCGGTGACTGATAAAGAAGGACTGCACTGACGCTTTCTGCTCTGCTGGGGAAGGCGAGGCTCCTGATCCACCTTACCCTTTGTTAAAACTATTTGTGAATCCCTTAAGAATAGCAAGCCCTGACGCTCATGTGGCCCAGAGAGGCATCACTGAATGAGGACTGTCCCTGGTGTGCACTCCCCGCCACAATCTGGGGAACTTGTTAAAAATGCCGATTGCCAGGACTGCTGCATCAGAATCTCAGGGGTGGCTCTCAGAAGCTGCATATTTAAAAAGATTTCCAGATGATTCTGATTTAACTAGAGTCTGAGGGCCCCAGGGAGACACAGTTGTCTCACTGGACTACAATGACAGCCCTGCTTGGAGAATAGAGCGGGGCTTTCTTTGTAGCCTAGACCACCAGCCTTGGTAATCACAACTTTTTTTTTTTTACTTCCTTGGTCCCAACTCCTGCCCCTATGTGCCCCAATTCAATGGCCATTAACACTGTATTTTATATTTGGAAACACATAGCCTGTTAATGTTCCTGGAGTTTGATGATCCATGGAGAAATGTTCCATTTTCCCAGTCAGACTATACACTGAGCAAGGACAAGAATAATGACTCATTCAGCAATATAGAGCACCTACTGTATGCCCATCCCTGTGCAGGTGCTGTGGAGGATTGAGATGTATAAGTCACAGTCCAATGTTACAGGACCTTACTGTATAAACACACAGGAAACCCAAGCCATCTTGTGCCTAAGAGCCTCAGAAACATTCTGCATCTTAAGCTGTCTTTACCACTGAGACACCTGTGGTTCAGGCACATGACCAGAAAGCTGAAATCCAGTGTTATTTCTCTGCTGCTTCAGGTACAGATCCTCCCCAGCCAGCCTCCCCTCCATATTTCTCCCTGAGGCTTCCCATACCCTCCGTCCCCCGGACCTTCCCTAACTAAGGAAAATAAAAGCTCAACTCCTTCCCCAGATGAAAAGAGATGCTCCCATCTCATAAAGCTTCCCAGGTTGTTAAAACAAACACACACACACACACACACACACACACACACACATACACACGCACTGCAAGAGCTAATACTCAGTTACCTGACCCCAAATCAACAACTGATCAGCTTGTGAATATCGGCATGTATCAAAATGCAGGGCAGAAAATTAAAAAAAAAAAAAACCAGACACTTGTCTGGGATGGACATAAAACATAAAATAGAAAGCAAATACACACCATGGTCCATTTACTTCACCAAAATGGACCCACATGGACACAATCAGAAGCCACACACAATGGAGGACACAAGTAGTAAGGGACAGAGCGGTGATCATTATTTTAGCATCACTTCCATCTCTTCAGTCAGCAAATGCAGCAGAAAACAACAAAGAAGCAAAAACCAGGAGTGAGTGTTGTGCACAAAGCCAGGGTCAGATGCTCCAGACCCAACCAGGAATGGAAACCCCAGAGGGCTCAGGCAGGGGGCATGAATCAGAAGACACCTCCCAGAGGCGGTGAGACCAGGCCTGGTATTTTTCTTTTACTGATATTTATCCAGGGGAGAATTCTCCATTTGTTTCTTTTAATGATTTTTTTTTTGTTTTGTTTTGTTTTTTGTTTTCCAAACCCACACAAATAACTTCTTCCAACCCTCCCACTCCGGTCTTTTCAACCCCCTCCCATCGCCACCCCCATCACCAGGAGCACAGTCTGGTTGCTAATGCAGTGGGCCAGCCCGCGTCTGATAGGTCCAGGGGTCCCCTTGTCACCATGTGGATGGAATTCCTCCATTTGGTTGCTATGACACCATGGCCATGGCGCTAGGGCTCTCTAGCCTTGTTACCATGGAATTCTTCCTTCCCTGTCCCTCACTGCAAGTCAGGAGGGCAATGACTCTGCAGGGCAAGCTGCCCACAGGATACTGGCCAAGCTCATCTCCCTGGACACCGCCCTAGAGGAGGCAACAGTGTGAGCCAGCTGCAATCACACACCTGGACCAAGGAGGTCTGCAGAAGTTTTCCAGTGGACCTCTCCAAAGGTTAAATACATAGAAACAGCCTTTTAAAATCCATATCTGGAAAAAAAAAAACAAAGTGCTCTCTTCCATAAAGGAATCACTGGCTGTTATTACAGAGGGGAGCCCCCAGCAGTCGTGGCTGGTCCCTGGAGGTGCAGCCAGGGGTCAGCAGTGCCCCTTTAGACCATGGATCAGGGGGAAGCACCTATTGTCCTCTACCCTGGAACCCAAGACCTTGTCCTTATTAATTCAATGTCCTTGTGATGATGAACACAGAGAGATAAGAGGGGCTGTGACGAAGGAAAGATGTATCTTTGTACACAGAAAATAAATGTTAAGGTTGCTGTGACACCAAAGTCCACATCTCTGAGTTAACACTCTAGGATACATCAGAGTCCCACTGTAATTAAGGGCAAGGTACCCAGGTGAGGTAGCAGGGGACCCGAGGGCCAGTTCTGCCTCAACCCTGTGACTTTGGACAAAGGACTTCTTAAGCAGGAGCCTTGACTTCCTCCTCTGAATAGTGCTCTGAGCAGATCACCCCACCAGGCTTTTTCCAAACTGGCATTCTTCACCTTTTAGGGGGGACTCCAGGGGACTTCTGAGTCAGCCTTCCTGTGAGGAGCAGGGCAGCAGAACCAGGCCACCAAGGACTGAGGTGTCCTGTGTCCCTGATTGGAGACATTCCAAGGTCCACAGAAAATGCTTCAGCTCCAAAAATTTAGGCCCTTGTGGGTGCTGCCACCCAGGTGCCCCCAAGGGTACAGAACTCGGACCTGACTCAGTTGCTGTAGCTGTCCTTCCTCAAACATTCCATGCTTTCAGAAAATGAACTTCCTGTTGGCTAGACGGCAAGCAAACCTAAACAAATACACATTAAAACTAAAACGTGCCAAAGGAGAGGCGGGTGACGCCGCAGAGCCAAGGTATCTGCTCTCTGATGATGCCACCATCTTGATGGGATCCTGCTGGGTTCAGAGAAATCAGTCCGCACATCCCCACTTCCCCACCAACCCCACCTAGGGAATCCTAGGCTGGAATTCCCTTTCTCCAGGCCTCAGTGTGCCTGCTCCCCATGCCTCACTGTCCAGCCATCAGCAATGACAGTTGGCTTGGTGGGAGGATACAATAGTGGAGCAGTTGAGAGGGCCCCTGACTCATACTGTCCAGTGGGGAAGCCTGCACACGGTTAACAAAGCACCAAGAAATCCAGCAAGGTCCTGCAATAAGTAAATGATTGTCCATGAGTCAGGGGAGTCTGAGAAGTTCCAGCTGAGAGGGCATATTTAGCTGAAATCTCATGAGCAATGAGAGGATGAGGGTGTTCTGTGAAGAGCCAGCAGCATGTGCAAAGGTCCTAAGGCAGAAATGATTGAGAGGAAATTCCAGGAACTTCCGGTCTGTATAAAGAGACAGATGTGAAAACAAACAACCATATGTCCATAAGGTGTGGCAGGGGCAGGTGGCAACATGGACAGAGTGGGCAGATCGCAGGACAAAGAGGCCAAGTTGGCCAAGACTGGCAATGGGGGGCGGGGGTCCCTTTGAGATGAGTGGATCTTGTTAAGGCAGGAGAAACACAGAACATACAAAGGTTTGAGGGCGTCAGGGACACAGAGCTTTTTAGAATCAGGAGCGGAACTTCAGGTGGGAGGCGCAGGCTGATGAAGCTCAAGCATGAAGGGAAGAAGGGGACAAATTGAGAGGGACCTTGTG